>NC_081406.1:44175135-44477503 GCF_030272615.1 Cryptomeria japonica | reverse complement strand
AGAAGATGTCTACAACATGCACCATGTTATCAAAAAAAATGTAGCCTTGAGATTTCTTGCCACATATATCAAAGGAAATGTTGTTGACTAGTATCAATCTTTGTCACCTAATTTAATTGCCACATGGGATCAACTAGGTAATCAATTCTTTAATAGATTCAATAAAAAATAGACTAGTCCTCTCTCTTACAAAAAAATATCATGATCAATAGGGCCCCACAAGATGTCATTATTGATTTTAACACAAGGTTTCATAAGGTATTCCAGAAGATCTCAATAGTGACTTGACCCCCAACAAGAATGGTGATTGTTTTCTATCTCAAATGTTTTAATTCAAATATAGTTCAAATATATTTGTAATGATATTACCACCTAAAGTTAAAACACTCCCAAATACATATGAATTGGTTGTAAGAGAAGAAAATAATTGAATAGACACTAGCAAGCTTCCACTAAGACCTCATGTTCTAGTATTTCCTAAATTATCAATTCCACCTCAAGAAGAGGCTCCAAGTAACTCACAAGCCAACTCTTCTATGTATGTTTATCTTACTACTCAAGTGATAGCCTCATCTTAATCATCCTTAGCCATGGAGACAATGAATATGAAAATCATCCTACATAGATTCTCAAATGAAATCATCAACCTCACAAGGCAACATGCCATAGTTTCAAGGCCTAATTAAAAGAAAAAGAAACATCAACAGGTTTCGAGGCCAAATCAATCTCAACCTTCTAATCAGATTGTTCTAGTCCCAACTCCCTTGCATGAAGTTGCGCCAAATCCACATTGGTAATTTTTCATTGGTCAAAATAATCTATTAGATGTTTATAATGCATGTTATTTTCCCTATAATAATGCCTACATGCTTCATTATTTCCAAAGTGGAAATATTTAACAAAAGGTAGCTAAACAATGAAGACAAGGGATGATCTCATCAAGAGTGCCCATACATACAGATACCAATCCATTGGGGTGGAAAATAGAACCTTCGTAACCCAAATGCAAGGAATATAACTAGAACATGAAGAATAAATTACAACTCAAAATTCACTTTTCTCTTGGGTTGAAGGGGAAAATGTACTATTTGCTAATAATGCATCTACTTTGAGAGTCCCTTAGGTTCAGTTAGACTACTATAATTTCTCAAAGAGGAAGGTGATAGAAAATCTAGAAGTGATCCTTTGACCTAAGGTATATTTTTGAAGGAACCCAATAGTATAGGAAATCTCTTCATCATTCTAGAAGTAGAGAAACGTAGTACCAGATAATTTGAGAGGTCCCCAGCTTTAGCCACATGGATCACTCAATGTGCGGGAGTAACTAAAAAAAGGCTCCCACCAATGTCTCCCTATGGGATGTCCTATCCATCCCTAAAAAAAGTCTCTTTTGTTATATGCATTAGAGGATTAAGAAAACCCAATATCAATTGTTACAATTGAGGACCCTAACTAGACCAAGACAAATGAAAATAGGAAAGGCCCACAACTACAAGTAGTAACTTTGTTCATGAATTCAAAGGGAGAAATAAGTAAATAATGTACCTCCATTTTATTTGAACCTTATTATAGGTAACAAATTATTGCATAATTCTTTGATAGACTCTAGAGAAAACACTAGAATGCCCAAACAAGTTTAAGATTCACTATAATTATAATATGGACCTCTAGAAAAATGAGTAATGTAGCTAAATGGAAGAAGGTTTAGATAGTAGGACTCATCAGAGAACTTCCTTTAATGTTGTACTCTTGCTCTAGTATTATTGTTCCTCAGGTAGTTGTCGTTGTAGACACCTAAAATTAATATTTAATTAATTTAAGCCTATTAACATAATTAATTATCTTAATTATGTTATCCTTATTTTTATCAATTTTAATTAAATCTAATTTAATTAATTCTATCAGTATTGTCCAATAATTAATTTATCAAATTAATTATTCCCCTATTCTTCTGAAGTCCCCTCCAATAATTGTTTCCTCTAAACCCACTCAATTAATTGATTCTAATTAATTAACCTACTCATGTGATTCCTACAAATCATTTTTCCTAATCCCACTCAGCCTGATTAATCCTTCTAGAATCTCTCATAATCATGCTTATCATTATCCCTCAATTTTTAATTCCCACTCATGTCACATCAACATTGAGTCTCTCAAATAAATTCAAATTTCTTTGAATCCCTCAATGCATCCTTATTTTGGAATCTTTAATTCCTCATATTTGAAATTCAAATTTCTGCCCCCTTTTCCCAAGGAATTTTATATTCCTGTTTATTTTCCCAAGGCACCCTTGATCCATGCCTTCTATCTAAAATCAATCTCAACCCTTCATGATCAAATCAATCTTGGCCCTCCATTGGCCTTCTCCAATCTATAAATTGGAGCCTATTCTCCTCACAAATCATCCACTTCTCATGCATTGTCATGCTGCTCTTTTCTCCTCTTCATTCTCCAATCTTTCAATTCAAATCCATCCAATAATCCTATCGAATCCAATCTATCTTGTTGAGCACTTGGAGAGAATTCCACATCCAAATCAAGCAAGAAGCACATCAAGTGGAGCATCAAGGGCGCATCCTCACCATCCACTTCATCAAGCTCAATCCGAAGGAGAAGGTAAAATAGGAAGGTAAAAATGATCTCTTGATGTTTTAGTGTTTTCATGTTTATTTCCTTATGTTTTTTTATCATTTAACCTTTCATCCCATTTTCCCCTCTTCACTCTGGCACACCCGGTGGGACCCACGTCTCGAATTTAACAAAAAAAATGAGTTTTTTGTGAAGGTTTCTTCCAGGTTCACGCTTCAGTGTGAGCGCACGCTCATTGGCGCAACTGTTTTCTAGATCAGTGCGAGCGCCTGCCAATCATCGCGACCATCTTGGCTTCGGTACGACTGCATGAAATTTTAAATTTTTTATGGCGCCTCACTGTGCTTCAGCACGACCGCCACGCAAATCCATCTATCTCCTCTTCTTCATTCTTTCCGTTCTTCTCACTTCTATCTTCTCACTTCTATCTCTTTTCAGTTGTCGCTTCAGTGCAACCGCTTTGCGATTAGCGCAAGTGTTTTGTTAAAAAATTGAATATAAATTTTCGGGTGCTCTCTAGTTGTTTTGACACAAGCGCCAGCGCATTAGCGCAACTACTTGCTAATCAACAAGTCTGCATTTTTTTTTGCTATCTGTTTAAATACTAATATTTTGTCTATTAGCGCGACTGTCTGCTAATCAGCGCGGCCTAGTGGTAAAATTTATTCTATTTTTTCGCCACATCTTCTTTATCTTCACTCTGTTTTCCTCCAAACTTCACTAGTTCCCCTGCAATTTCATTTTGTACATTTCCTTCCTTGAGGACCTTATCCCAAATTCCACTTATTGAAGCCCGAAATCTTACATTTCTCTATTTTTAGGTTTGCCATAACTTCTTCCAGTTTTATCCAATCACCTCCAAATTTTTCCATATTGTCTATCTCCAATTTTTTCTTCTTTGTCCCTCTTGGACAAATTTTTTCATTCCTTCACCTCGCCTCTAAAATCCCCATTTTATGCTTTCTTATCCTTTAGAAAGTGTCAAAAACCTAGTCAAACCCCAATTACCCATTAAAGTTTCCTCCAAATCCACATTTGTCTTTAGTAGAAAAGTTTTTATTCTTGTTTTTCTTCTCATTCCCCAAAATTAAAAAAATTAATTTTTTTTGTCATTCTCTTATCTTTTGCAAGACGCTTGTCAAAGACTTCATTTTCAAACTACTAATCAAGTGGTTTTGCAAGTTGCCTAGGAGATTCAAGCAAACATTGTGTTTCTTTTATTAGGAACCTAGATCTAATTAGGGGGTAAATAAACCATTGCTTTTTGTGTTTGTGAAAAGCGTAAAGGTAGGAGAGTATGCTCTTGTCTATCTAGACGATTAGAAATCCAGACCCTCCAAGCTTTTCATGTTTCTTGCATGCTTACCCTTAGCAGGCCTGCCCTCCTGAGTTGCTCTTTGAGCCGGTGAGAGGGGAACAACCCAAGTGAGTACACCCGGACCTGGGGTTCCCAACTCACTATAATAAATAGGCCATTGAGATTGAAAGAATCAATGGTTGGGGCTATTTGAGAGTTCACTCTCACTTTGGGTGCTTAGTAGGATCCTAGAGATCTCAATCACGCTTATGTGACTACTAAGTTCTTGGTGCTTCATTGGGATATAGGCCTCAATTGCGCTTGCACAACTGCGAAGGGTAGCTCCTAACGAGAAGCCATACTAAACACCTTGTGCATAGTGGCCAAAAACCTTCTAGTCATTGGTGCAGGAGGTCAGACCTCTGAAACTGCCCATATTTTTATGGTCCTTAGTAGAGACACAAAGTTCACCACGAGGATTTTTCATGGGAATTGATGCTTGGCTGCCCTGAAGAAGTGAGTGTTGTGGAGGGGAGCTAGTGGGGTCAAGCATCTAAGTGTCTGCTCTGGATAAGTGTAACTAGAAAACCAATTGGGATCCATTGACTATTGTCCTTACTCGCCATAGAATATGTTGTGAATAGCATGAGTGTCTTTTGAGTCTAACTTCTTTTGACCATTGTGTTTTCTTTACTTGACATCTCTTGCCAAGTCCATCCCCCATAATCAATCAATCCTCCCTCTTTCCAAATTCCATCTTGTCATCATAAAATCTTTAATCTATTTCTATCTATCCAATAAATTCTCCAATCCCCAATCCACTTTCATCCATTCAAACAATCATCCTTCCTCAACTAATATTCATTCTTCCTCTAATCCAATCAAATCTCCAAAATTCCAATCAATCAAATCCATCCATCTTCCTAATCCGGTTATCCAATCCAATCCAATCCAATCAAATCAAATCCAATCTAATCCAATCCAATCCAATCCAATCTAATCCAATCCAATCCAATCCAATCCAATTCAATCCAATCTAATCCAATTCAATCCAATCCATTCAATCAATCAACCAATCCAATCAAATCAAGTCCTAATCCAAGGACCAATCCAATCAAGCCAAGTCCTAATCCAAGGACCAATCCAATCAAACCAATTCCAATCCAAATCAAATCCAATCCAAATCTAATCAATCTAATCCATCATCATTCCAAGCCAAGTCCTAATCCTCATCTTCATTTAACATCATCTTCATAATCTTTCTCCTCCAGAACATATTCATCCAATTCCAATCTAATCCTTCACTCTCAACATGACTACCCAAAATTTCAAAGCTTGGTATGAGAAAATGGTCATGGAAATTCACAAACCTACCTAGCAAGTCAATCCCATAATCTCCCACCCACCTATCATACCTTCATCCATCTCACCTCAACAAATTGCACCTAATCCCAATCTATACCATATCTCCTATCCTTTCTCTACCTTCGACAAGGGAAATCCATCTCATTCCCCATTTGTATCTCCATATTATCCCTCATCTGCATATATACCTTTATCTCCCCCCCCATCCATATCTCAATCCCCATCCTTCTACAATGCATTCATTACCTCTACTCCCCATCCAAATCCTTTACTCCATATTCCTCCAAACATTAATTCTAATTCCCCAATCCATTATCCTAATCCTCCATCCAATCCCAATCCTCCATCTAATCCTAATCATCCAAAATCCATATTGTCCATGTCCTCCAAATCCATTATCCGTAATCTTATCCAAGACATGCTAGCAAAGGAGACAAAATTCTCACCTCGAAGCAAAGTGGCCAAGTCTCCTCAAGTCCTCCATTCACCCCAATCACCTCCACCTCAAAACAAGTCCCAGTCCCCTACACTTCATGATACCCCCATTTCCCCATCTACTCACATCAAAGCTTCCATACCTTCCTCCATCACACAATCTCCACAACTCCAAACATGCCAAAAGCTTGTTCCAAAGCATGTTAGCATAGAATCCTCTCCATCTCATGATGTATCTCCCTCCACTCCATCTAATGATTTTATCCCCTCCATTTCCTCTCATGATCATATGATTCCTCCATCCAACCCTCTCCCTCCATCGCATGATCCTCTTCCATCTCATGATCCAATCACCCCTCCCACTCCATCTCAAGATACCCTTCCTAGTCAAGATCAAAGTATCCCTTCATCTCCATGTCATGATCCCAATCCATCTAAATATCCCAATCTTCCTTCCACAACTCATCCCCCTCAAAATGGACTCACAACTTGTTTCCAAAATAATAAGGGTCCTCAAGATAATTCTCAAGATGTTGGTACATCCTCTATTCCTCCTAAATCCAAATTTCCTTCATACAAATTAAAATCCCATCATCCTCCATCATCCACATCCATTTTGAGACCCTATATTCCAAATCTAAATCCTCCATTCCTTCCATCCATTTTGGGTCCTTACATCCCTCCATCTGCCACCCTATCACCTCAAATAATCCTAAATCAAGATCAACAAAGGCACACATCATTGAATGCCTCTCAACATGCTCCTTCCATCATCCCATCATCCATAAAATCCTTAAGTCATTCATCCTCATGCACCCATCCCATTGTTGTTGGAAGCAATTTGGATGCCCAATCTAAAAAGCATAAAGCTCAAAATCCACAAAAATCAAAGGATCAACATGTCCCCTCAAAACGACATGCTCAAAAGAAAAATATGATCCAAAAGAAAGAAAAATAAAAAAGGCCACAAAGGCCCCAAAAGAAAAAATCAAAAACTATGTGGATTCCTAAAGAAGAAATACATCTCAAAGAAAAATCAAAATTGGCATCCAAACTTGCTAATCCAAAAGCTCCATCCATTCATAAGTCCTCCAATCCTTCATCAAATACACCTCCATCTTCAAAATCCATTTTGGGTCTTTATGTCCCAAAATCCACCATCCCAACTCCATCATCCCCTTCTTCTATTTTGGGTCGTCATTTCCCAAAATACACACTTTATCACCCATCTAATTCAAAACACTCTCCCCCACTACTCCACCACCCGTCAAGGTGTGTGCCAATGTTGATCTTCCACAAATTATTCAAAACCCCATCCATTATCCACCATCCACTTTTCACAATCCCATTCCATTAGTCCAATCCTTTCCAAATTCTTATCTTTCATCCCTTGTCCATTTCATCTTCCTAATTATTATTACCAAAATCTATGAGCATATCTCCAATTCAAAGCAATACTAAAGGATACCATCCATGTAGCTATATTCTTCAGTCCTCCCTTCCTCCTTCATGCATCCACTATCTTCCATATCCACTCATCCTCATCTTTATCCATCCAAACTATTCTAAAAAAATAAAAAATCAAAAAATAAAAAAAAAATCATGAAAAATAAAAAAATAAGAAAAAGTAAAGAAAAATGATTTCATCCAATGGTGAAAACCACTCCTTGTGGCACCTTGGGTAACTACCATGATGAAAAATTGGAAAACAAGCATCATGTGTAATCCCCTCATCCTCTTGCACTCTACACTTGGGGGCAAGCTTCACCCACGTAATCCTCTCATCCATCTGCATCATATCCAAGTCCATTCTCCTTTCCTATCTTTGGTCTTGACTATCCTATCCATATCCTCCATCTCACATCCCTCATCCTATCAAAATGATGTTGGCATTTTGATTTTGTTGGTATTTTGCATAAATATTGCATTAATGATATGTTGTCATTGATGTCAATTAAACCGGTAATGGTATTCATGTTATTGCTGATATTGTTGTTTTTGATATTGGCTAGTAACCGGTAAGAAGAGCTTTGTGGAAGGTGTTGTAAACCGGTATGTAAAGTTTGTGAGCTGAGCTGGCAAACCGGTGTAAAGGGTTAAACCTTTCTATGTAATGTAACCGGTAAACCCTATCATTTGTTAAACCCTAACCGATCAAGTTTGATGGTTTATTATCTGATAAGCGGTAATGATGGAGACACTATGATCATTGAATGAGGATTTGTTCAAATTGTTTTGGCACGTTTGTTTTTTGCTTAGGGAAGGAGCAAAGTGGATTGAAACTAATGCACAACGCGTGATGAGTTACAAAATCCGATGAAGCGGTGATCATGGAGTGGTTGGAATTTTCTTGAAGAATGTGAAGAGATTGTCATGATTTGTAACGGCCAAGATTGTACCGACTTGTTTGTAATCTCAATGATGAAAATTAGGTTTTTGTTGTGTTACTAACCTAATTGATTTCTATTTAAGGTCGATGAAGTTGTTTGTAAAGGTTGTTGGCAAGATTGATGAAAACCTGTTGAGTGTGTAGTTTCCTAACTAGTGAATGGATCTACACTTTGAGTGAAGGCAGATTGAAGCTTAGAAGGATCTGATCAAGCAAAAGTAGTGCGACTCAAACAAATCAAGAAAACCTGTTGTTTTCTAACAATTACAGCATAAGTGAAATCTCTTAACTGGGTAAGCTCTAACAAGCTTGGTTACTCATTAAATCCTCTAACAAGGTGGTCCATTAGCTTGGATTCTTATATCCTCCAACGAGGTTACTCCTAACAGGGTATTGTTCTTTTCATCAAGGCATATTTGTAAATCCCTGAACTAGGTGATTCCTAACCGGAATTAGTTCTTAACAAGACTTACTTTTAAAGCTTTAATATGCTTGGCTCCTAATAGGGTGAACTTCAGAAGAGTTTAGATAGCTATCCTTGTGAGTCTTATCTCACCGTGGTTTTTACCTATTTGGGTTTTCCACGTATAAACATTTGTGTCAAGTGGTGAATGCTTTTGTGGTTGTGATCTTATTTGTTGATGTGGTTAATTTCTGATAAGACATGTTATGTAGAAGCATTGAGAGATGAATATGTTGAAGTTATGATTAAGCATTGTTGATGTTTACATGATTGAAGTTGTTTACTGTTAAAGTTGTCATAATAGTTAAACCGGTTGATGTCAAGTATTCTTATGAATATTGATCTTGACTAAGATATGTTTACTTTGTTTGACTGAGTTTGAGTTTGGGAACTTTGTATCAGTTTTTCAATATACTGATTCACCCCCCCCTCTCAGTATTCTATCAGATACTTATTCTTTCATCATACCGTCAATTGGTATCAGAGCGTCTCAGGTTCTCTTAATCTAAAAGCCTAACAACTTGAGGAAAATATCTTGTAGATCATGATGAAGAAAGAAGGTCTGAAGTTCAACAAAGATAACTATAGAATATGGAGTGACAAAATGAAGATTTACATTAAGAGTCTTGGTAGTTATTATTGGGATCCTATAGAAAATAAGTATACTACACCTACTGGACCCCTAACTAATGATCAGAAGAAAGAACAACAAGAAAATCACCAGGCATAGAAGCTATTATCAGTTCCCTGTCTGATGTTGAATATGTAGATGTTCATGGTCTTGAAAATGCATATGAAGTATGGAATAAATTAGAAGAGATTTATAGCGGTCATGAACATGCTAAGATTGCCAAAGAGGAGAGTTTAAGAGGAAAGTTTGATGACATGAGAATGTCTGAAGGTGAGAATATCCAGTAGTACAGTCAAAGGATAAAAAAGATAGTTGGTGAGATAAAGAGTGCAGGAGAGAAAGTGGAATATGCCACAATAATCAGTAAGGTACTGAGAACCCTGCTACCGGTCTATTCTATCCGAGTTGCAGCTATTCAGGAGTTCAAATCCATTGACAAGACAAAGGTAACTCTTGACTCTGTTATTGGCAAACTTACTACTTTTGAACTAAATGGCTATGATGGTGGTGTATAGAAATCAAAATATGCATTTAGAGCTTCTATCTCTAACCCATCTATGAGAAGAAGTAGAGATACTGACCATAACTATGAATCTAGATCCAGCAGAGATGCTGAAGATGAAGACAACTTAGTGGAACTTGAAGCATTGTTGGTAAAACGACTGCCTAGAGGCATTGGTAAATATAGAGGTAAGCTACCTTTAAATTTTTTGCATGCAACAAGATTGGTCATATAGCAACAAATTTCCCTAATGCTGAAAATGAATACAAGAGAGACAAATTTAAGAAATACAAGGGTAAAGGCAAGAGAGATTGTCTTGTTGCTATTGACAGTAGTATTACTAATGAAGAATCTGATGATGATGCTAGTGAAGATATTGTGTTTGTAGCTATTAAGGAAGAAATATCAGATCAGAAGGCACTAGTATCTAGAATGGATAACTCTGATGATTGGATCATTGATAGTGGTTGTTCACATCACATGACCAGTGATCGGAGCAAATTTATTTCCTTGAAGAAATTTGATGGCGATGTTGTCAGATTTGGCAATGACTCACCTTGTATGGTTAAAGGTAAGAGAGTTATTTCTCTTAATGGGAAGAGAAATGTTGATGATGTCTATTGGGTTGAAGGCCTAAAGCACAACCTTTTAAGTGTGGCACAACTTAATGACAAAGGATACCCACTGGAGTTTAGAAATGGAATGTACAAAGTCTTTGACAACAAAGGTGAATTGATTGCAACCAGGAAACATACCAGAGATAATCTATTTCATCTCAATCCTAAAGTTAGCAAGTGTTTGATTGCAAAAATAGATGATAGCTGGCTTTGGCATAAGAGATTTTATCATATAAATTTTGACAATATTATTGAAGTAAGCAAGTATAAGACAGTAAGAGGTCTGCCTCAGCTAGACAAACCGGTTAATGCTCTTTGTAAAGAATGTTAACTAGGAAAGATGACTTCTTCAACTTTTAAGAGCAAGTCCTTCTCAGCAGAGCACTTGTTAGATTTGGTTCATACAGACCTATGTGGACCAATAAGAACAAGAAGCATTCAAGGTGACAAACACTTCATGATCTTCACTGATGATTGTTCAAGGATGATGTGGGTCACATTCTTGAAGGATAAGAATGAAGCTTTTGGTAAATTCAAGGCATTGAAAGCCTTAGCTGAGAAAGAGAGTGGAAAAAAGATAAAATGTCTAAGAACAGATCAAGGCGATGAATTCACTTCTGTAGAGTTCACTAAATATTGTGATGATAATGGTATCAAGCAGCAACTTTCTGCACCAAGGACACCACATCAGAATGGTATAGCAGAGAGGAACATCTGGTCAGTGGTTGAAGCTGCTAGGACTATGTTGATACAAGGAGGTGTATCAAAAACATTTTGGAAAGAAGCTGTAAGTACAACTTGTTGGTATTTTGGTATGGTTTTGTCATTGATGTCAACACCTACTGAAAACAAGCACTTTGGAGATCCAACAACATTCACCGGCAAGCAAGTAAACTATGCAACAATTACTGGTATATGGTTCACCGGTAGGATATAATGTTCACTGACACTTGGAATGATATGGAAGACACTTGGTAATATCGAAGACATCGTGTGGACACTTTGTTTTGAAGAATTAATCATTGGTATATTCATATTTGCATATTTGCTTTTACCAACAAATAGGTCCAGGTTATCTAGGGTTACACTGGCAGGTTTATCTTTTCCAGATCAGCATGGCACACTATGGAGATGATTTATTATTGTTGCAAATACATTAAGCCAACATGTTTAATCGGTTATTGCATTGAATATTATATTGTATGTAAAATGTTTTTATTGTAATATCTTGTAGAGCTGACCTACTAAAATTGGTCTTAGGGTATGGTATAAATGTAAGATCTTATTTCTAAGATCAAGTGTGGAATGTGAAAAAGAATTGAGTGAAGGTATATGCAAGATCAAGTAGAGGTATACACGAAGACATCATTTGAAGGTGAAGCTAGGTTTTTGTATAAGCATATCAGCATTACACTGGTATTGAATCCAACATATGAAGATGCTATTTTGTGCAGTACATTCTTATTGGATTTAACCATCCAACTATAGTCAGTGTGACTCCCATTTTGTGTTTGAGTAGTGAGCTCTAGGCTATTGGCCTTTCTGCATGTGCAGACCCCATTTATGTACACTTACTATCTGCAGTAGTATCACCTAATTGTGGGCAAGGTTTCTCACCGTGGTTTTTCCCCTTACAGGGTTTCCACGTACAAATATTGGTGCTATGTGTTGTGGATGATTTTATGTTTGTGTTTCACGCATAAATCTTTACCGGTATAGCAATTTACTGTTAACACTGTCTACCGACATACTTAACTAGTTTACCAGTATTAAGCATTAAGTTGGTTAATTGGTTTTTGGTTTGAATTTATTAGACAACTGATTCACCCCCTGTTACTCCTTATCAAATTGCCATTAGTTTCATATCCAAAGTCATACTATATATTCTAGTCGGTTAGTATTACCGAATCATGCAGTCGGTACACATAGAGAAGTCGGTATGAAC
This sequence comes from Cryptomeria japonica, assembly GCF_030272615.1. Taxonomy (NCBI): domain Eukaryota; kingdom Viridiplantae; phylum Streptophyta; class Pinopsida; order Cupressales; family Cupressaceae; genus Cryptomeria; species Cryptomeria japonica. The sequence goes on along the minus strand of NC_081406.1, from coordinate 44,465,270 downwards.
AGTCTAGTCGGTTACAAAAGAAAGCAGTCATAGAACGCAGTATTCACCGAGCTGTTTACCGAGTAATGTTTCATGGCTACTGACCAGTAAAGTTAACTCACCGAGTTGATATTCACCGAGTGAAATGTTTTACCAGATACATTGAACCTGGACATGCACATGAAAACATGTTACAAGATCGAGGCACATCTAACCGTTTTTGCATTGGAAATTGCATTAGGAGATTGTGTATGATTACAAGGTCAATCTAACCAATGAAATATTTTGTTTAGTTATTCATTCGAATAATCTTTTGTAAGATCAAAGCAATGAATTAGATCACCGCTGTAAGAGATCTATTTATACAGCATGATTCTAGGGTTAGAAAAAGATATAAACAAGAGATGTGAGATATGTGTGTGTATGCATGAAGGAAGACTATTACAGAGACATAGAGAGGTCACCAAGAAGGTTATCAGTGAACAGTCGAAGAATAGAGTAAACAAAAGGGTTTACAAAGTTTCATTATGGGTTACCGAGGTATGCTACAAGCTAGGTAATCTTATTTTGAGCACATAGAATCTGCTATAACATTTCAGATGTAAAGTTGTAGATATTTGTAATGATTCTATTGTAATATTTTGAAGTTGTAAGAGAAACCTTTAACAAGGTAAAAGACTCTAACCAAGTCTATAAATTGTAAATCCTTTAACCAGGTGCAGCATTTATATAGTGTTGTAAAATCCTTTAGTAAGGTAGATCTAATTGATCTTGATACTCCTAACAGGGTAAGCTATCAGAAAAAGATAAATGTAGCTCTAATTGAGCATTCTTTATTATTGCAGTAGTGAAGTTGTGGGTGCCATCCCCACTATAGTTTTTCTCTCTAACCAAGAGTTTCTACGTGACCAAAATATATGTGTTATGGAGTGAATCATGTATGATTGTTATCTGTTTATTTTAGCTTTATTTTATGTTACTACACTATTCTGTTTATGCATAACAGTAAGGTTATTATTGAAGAAAAGTTTTGGAGTACTGATTCACCCCTCCCCTCTCAGTACATTAGCTTTCCATATTGGGCCTAACAATTGGTATCAGAGCTTGAATCTTGGAAAAGGATTTAACTACCTAAAGAGAAAGATCTTAGCAATGGAAGGCTACAAACAATCTCAGAGGATTGTGCATCTTCAAGAAGAGCTGGATAATGCAAATAAATTGATTGCAGACATGCAAAGGCAAATGCAAAATTCTCTGAAAGTAAGGAGAAGATTATCTGATGACTTGTAGGATTCTCAAGAGCTAGTGGAACAAATCGAGACATCATCTAAGAACAGTATATCTGAAGAGACTGAAGAAATGATTGGAATGTTGAAAGAAAAGAACTAAGCATTGGTTGATCAACTAAAAGCAATGAAAAGAGAACATGAACATTTCAGTACACAGATGACTGAAAATCTAGATGCATTAAGAATAGCTGAGGATAAAGAAAGAGATCTAGAAAGAGAGAAACAACAACTTGAAGCTCTAGTATCTGATAAGGATGAAGAAATCATAAGGTTAACTAGTATTCAACAAAATATGACAGATCAACTAGGTTATGCACATCATGAAGCAATTCTAAAGAATGATGAAAATCAATCATTGAAACTTGAAGTATCAAGGTTGACTGGTGAACTTGAAATAGAGAAGACATCCAAAGAAACATTGGAGAAAAGTTATGAAGCATCAAAGATGTTGGATGAGAAACTGAATACAAGAAGACCTTACAAAGATGGAGGACTCAGTTACAAAGGAAAAGAATCAACTGAGAAAGGAATTCATACTACCGAGAGAGGAGAATCATCAAAACAAGCTGGAAACAGGATTAACATCAAAAGGAAGAAGCCTATTTGCTACTACTATGGAAATCAAGGTCATACTGCCAACATATGCCAGATCAGAAAAGGTAAGCAATCCAATATCTCTAAGTCCAATGGATATTGTTACAATTGCAATAAATATGGTCACACACCTAATCAATGTAGGACAAAGTCTGTTAACAACTATCAGAAGACAAAATTCAAAGGGTTTTGTAGAAACTGCAATAGATATGGACATAGTACCAAGAAGTGGTGGTTTAAGCAAAAGAACTACATGAAGTATCCACACTGAGCAAACACTGGAGGTTACCGAACTCACACAGATCCTTACCGACAATATGCAGCAGTACCATGGGATTACAATACAAGGATATGGTGCAAATGTTGTGGAAGATATGGACATATAAGTGCCAACTGTTTTATAAGATTTGGAATGAACAACCGGAGATCATGGAGAAATCTTGGTATGGCATGTTTTCATTGTCATAAAGTTGGACATTTAGCTGGAGATTGCAGAGATCAACCAAGAAGAGACATTGAAGAGATAAAATAAAAATTCAAGATGATTTGGAAAAAGAAGGAAATTATGTCTGATGAAGAAAGCACCTTACCTATCGAGTTAGGTGCACCTATTTCAAATTAGTCAAGAAAAGGTATGAAGGGACTGCATTCTCTAAAAGTTAAATCATAATAGTTCCTATTCAAAATCTGCATAGTTAAGATGCAATTAGTCAGTTCATATACTATACAGGAAACCTGTCAAGTCGGTGTATAGAGGAAACCTGTCAAGTCGGTTAATAAAGGAAAGTTGGTTACTCGGTGAAAACAAAGAAAGGAGTAAATCGGTAAAAGGTGAACCGAGTGCATTTAATATTTTGACCTAACTTGCATGGAGCCCGATGAGGTATTTTTGAGTACTTAAAAGTGTTTTCGCAGTCATTTTCATTCACCAAAGTTTTTGAGAAGCAGAGAAGAGCGAATCAAAGCGATCAAACTTCATTCAGAGCGAATTTTGAGGTATTTACATCAATCTATTCACTGTTAAGTTGGTTTTCGATCTAGTCAAATTGCTATTGTCTACCGAGTGTGAAGCGTCAGTCACTTGTAAACCCTAAGGATAACTTGTTGAATCTTACCCGAAACCTACCATGGCGCCCAAGATCTAAGACCCTGTATTTGTCCAAAATATGGAGAAGCCCTCACTGAAATATTCTCTAACTCCTAAAGTTGCCTCAGAACTGGATGACAAAATTGCATTTTCACTCATCCCAGATCGAGTCTTGTTAGTGGAAGATGTCAGATTCTTTACCAAATGCCGTGTTGAGGAACTTGGTCATGTAGAGATTAGTGACACATATGATGAACTTTGCACTAATGGCAAACTGGATAGCAAATTTGAGCATATCAAAATCAAGGGATTAACTAAAGCCCTAGTCTATCCCTGTGTGTTCAAACCCCAGTGGGTTAAGTTTGTCTTGAGCAGAGTACATGATGATTTCATGTGGCTACAAGAGCAACTGTTCAAGATCACGAAGGAAGTCATTCACCTGATCACCAGGTATCTCATCTACGATCATGCTCATGCACAGAAAATGATATCACAGAAGGAGCTAATCAGTCTAACCAGAGTAGAATCTGATTATCAAGGACTGAAACTGAATAATGTCACTGATGCAGAACTAAAGTTTGCAATTAGAGTTATTGGTTACTGTTTCTTCCAGTCTGCAAGGGAAAACAATGTACCATGTGCTGCAGTGGACTTGGCCTACAAAATAGTGAAAAAGGGAATGAAAGTAGACTTATGTGAAGTGCTACTAAAGAACTTGTTTGAGAACCTAAACACAATAAGGAAGTCGAAGAAGAACAACTCGACAAACACACTAAAGTTCGGTTGACTACTTGTATGTATGTTTTTCTATTTTGAGAAGTTCTTTCCCTCAGTCGGTAAAGTAGTATGGGAGCTACATCGACCTATCACCCATCAGATCAATGACTACATCAAGAAGTTAGGAGATAACTTTAATGATATCATGGATGATTACTTCTGCAAATTCCAAGAGAAAATACACAACAGGTACAGGATTCCACCACAGCTAGTTGAAAAATACAAGGACAATATATGTTTTGAAGTCGACACTGATTATTGCTATGTAAATGCTGTTGAACCAAGGACTCAATCATTGCAACCAATGGGTTATGAGATTGATTATGACATTACACAACAACAAATTATGCCTATTTATCTCTGCCAAGGCATGCAACCGAACTAAGGTATGGAACCTATGAAGAGGTGAAGGAGAAAGTAAAAATGAGCATTGTAGTACCTAAGGCTACAAGAAAAGCTACAAAAATGATAAAGGTTTTATCTAAGAAATTCAGAGAAGAATCCTCCTCTACACCTGTCAAAGGCAATCTTGCCATTACCAAAGAGGAATCAGAAGCACAGGAGGCTGCAATAACATTGAGCATAGAGTTGCCAAAGGGTAAAGTTCTGAAAAGAAAGAAAAAGGACATCACAAAGACCCTACCGACTCCACCAACAAAGAGACCCAACACCAGAGCATCAACTGCATCACCGAGTAAGAAGCAAAAGAGTGTTACTGCACCAAAGGTAACCAAGACCTATAAGAAATCTACTCGGAGACTCATTTTGGCAAAAGAGTCGAGTGATACAGAGTCTGATGATGCAAACAAATTCCAGATTGTGAAAAGCAAAAAGGTAAATATTCACAGTGTTGAAAATTTTTGTGCCAATCTTAAAGAATATGGTGGATTTGCAGGATTTAGATATGTTAAGTATGAGACTAGGAATAATGATGAGAAGCGATAGATTGAAGAAGTTGTCATCTGTACACTTCTGAAGTTTCGGTTAGCACCATTAGAACTAGCAAAGTCACTTCCAAGTGAACTCTACTTACACATTGATAATAGATGGAAATATGCAATGGACTCTGAGAGACAAATAAGAGAAAGAAGTCTAGTCCATCTATTTCCTGACATGTCCGTAGCTAAAATCAAGGAGAATTTGACCAAATACAATTCTAAATTTCTTGTGAAACAGAGAGCCTTAAAATTGATGAATGGGCTATACATTGATGTGGAGAATGAGACAAAAGCCAAGTGGCAGGAGATCTTCAAACAAAAGGATGTCAGTGAACAATCTCAAATTGAAATTGTTGATGTCACTGAGCAAGATCCAGATGTCACCAAGCAAGGTCCAGACCCGATTGACACTATACAAATTGATGAAGATGTAATGGATGAAGTAGCACTGGAGCAGGAAATGATTGAAGGCACTACCTATGCAAAACTTGTCTCTAGTGAATCTGTCTTAGAACAAGTTTAGCCTTATCTGTCGGTGAAGCCACCTGTCTCAATCGAAGCTCCCAAGGACATAGAGCAAGGCATCGAAGGTACCAAATCTGAAGCTGTAGGTGATACAACCAAAGATCAGATGTCTCAAGCACAGACAAGCACTGAAATGTTACAGCTGAGACCCCTAGCACTGAGACACCCAAAGACACTGCAATGACTATAGGAACCGACCAAAGTGTTGCATCTACCGAGCAACCTACCGAGGGTCAGCAAGCCTCACAAGAACTTGTCTTAGTGCCACAGACCAAAGGAAAAGAGAAGAAGGTGAGAAAGCATGGTTTCAAATTTGACTTGTCTAAACCGATCGTGTTGCCCAATGTAGACATCTCCAAATTGAAAGGGCAAGCACTCACTGAATTCAGTGAACTATGCAAAGAAAATGCCAAACAGGAGAAGCAACTGGCCATACAAAAGAAGAATAAAGTACTTCAGAAGGTTAGGACACTACTAACAAAAATGCTACCTTCAGCAACAGTGTCAACCGATGCAGCCATCCATATTCAATTGGATGAACTCCTCAATCAGATTGAAACATTTGGAGTTGATGCATCTGAGTACTTAAGCAAGCTCAAGGATAAAGAGCTTACAACAAAAATGATAGAGGAAGTACAGAAATCAATTGCTGCTGGCAAGGTAAAACTTGTCAAATTCATTGCTGAGTTGTCCCCTCAACTCAAGCATATTCTTTATTTATTCCAGAAATTGTGTACATTTTCCTTATTTATTAAAGATGTCAAAAATAAAACTGATGCAATTGAGAAAGAGATCACCGATCTCTCATCTAAGCTGACCACCGAGCCAAATTTAGTTAAGAATTTTTATACAAAGCTACAACAACTCATGGCTCAACAATTAGAACTGAGGAATGAAGAGCATAAAATTAGGATGGATATAATGAACCTTCAGACATTATTCCTTCCTCATCTCTCATCAGTACAGGAACAGATCAACTGAGCTACACACTTATCAACTACACAAGAGGGAAGCACTCTTGATGGATTAATATCACTCTTATCTGATATTCAAGCACAAAATTCATTAATGGAAAGTGTCAAGGACTCACTCTCAGTCGCCCTCACTGACGCCCGGACCAAGTATAAGACTATTTTTGATCAGTTACCGCCTCCGGATGGAAATTAAGTTTTTGATGTTTGTCAAAAAGGGGGAGTAATATTATGATACCACATAGAGGAAAGTAATACCCAACAAAGGGGGAGTAATTCTGTATTTGGAGAGTAATACATTTTTGATAACACAATTTTGAGTATTGTATACAAGGGGAGTATACCGAGCATAATATACAGAGCATTCAGAGCACACAAGTACAGAACAAAACTGAACATGCAAAATTTAGAGTTATGTATAGAATAATGATAAGGGGAGTATATCTTCATATACTATTTTATTGACTATTGTATATATTGTCAAGTATAGTCATTTTGCAAGTATATAGTTTTTGAGTTATGACTTTGAAAGTAGTTTTTGTCAAACATCTCAACTAATGTCAAAAAGGGAGATTGTTACTAATCAAATTGTCATTAGTTTCATATCCAAAGTCATACTATATATTCTAGTCGGTTAGTATTACCGAATCATGCAGTCGGTACACACAAAGAAGTCGGTATGAACAGTCTAGTCGGTTATAGAAGAAAGTAGTCACAGAACGCAGTATTCACCGAGCTGTTTACCGAGTAATGTTTCATGGCTACCGAGCAGTAAAGTTAACTCACCAAGTTGATATTCATTGAGTGAAATGTTTTACCAGATACATTGAACCTAGACATGCACATGAAAATGTGTTACAAGATCGAGGCACATCTAACCATTTTTGCATTGGAAATTGCATTAGGAGATTGTGTATGATTACAAGGTCAATCTAACCAATGAAATATTTTGTTTAGTTATTCATTCGAAGAATCTTTTGTAAGACTGAAGCAATGGATTAGATCACCGCTATAAGAGATCTATTTATACAACATGATTCTAGGGTTAGAAAAAGATATAAAAACAAGAGATGTGAGATATGTGTGTGTATGCATGAAGGAAGACTGTTACAGAGACACAGAGTGGTCACCGAGAAGGTTATCAGTGAACAGTCAAAGAACAGAGTAAATAGAAGGGTTTACCGAGTTTCATTATGGGTTACCGAGGTATGCTACAAGCTAGGTAATCTTATTCTGAGCACATAGAATCTGCTATAACATTTTAGATGTAAAGTTGCAGATATTTGTAATGATTCTATTGTAATATTTTGAAGTTGTAAGAGAAACCTTTAACAGGGTAAAAGACTTTAACCAAGTCTATAAATTGTAAATCCTTTAACCAGGTGTAGCATTTATATAGTGTTGTAAAATCCTTTAGTAAGGTAGATCTAACTGATCTTGATACTCCTAACAGGGTAAGCTATCAGAAATAGCTAAATGTAGCTCTAACTAAGCATTCTTTATTATTGCAGTAGTGAAGTTGTGGGTGCCATCCCCACTGCAGTTTTTCTCTCTAACCAAGAGTTTTTGTGTGACCAAAATATATGTGTTATGGAGTGAATCATGTATGATTGTTATCTGTTTATTTTAGCTTTATTTTATGTTACTACACTATTCTGTTTATGCATAACAGTAAGGTTATTATTGAAGAAAAGTTTTGGAGTACTGATTCACCCCTCCCCTCTCAGTACATTAGCTTTCCATATTGGGCCTAACACCCCCCCCCCCTCTCAGTTGTCTCCGAGACTTAACAATTGGTATCAGAGCCTAGTCCTCTTTTGCAGAAGTTTAACAACTTGAGGAGATCTAATGTCTACTAATTATTTCAGGAAGGATAGTCCTAAACTTGATGGAACCAACTATGGGATATGGAAGATCAGAATGGAGACACATCTGAATTGCATTGGTAAAGACATCTAGGAAGTTACAAAGAATTGTTATACTGCTGCTCTAGCTGGACAGACTGCTCCAACTACCTTAGCTAAAGATGAAGAGAATGATTGCAAAGCAAGAGAAACACTTTTGAGCACATTATCAGATCAACAAATCATGGGATTATCAGACAGGACTATTGCTAAAGCTATTTGGGATCATTTGGAAACACTGAATGAAGGAGATTCCATCATCAAGATTGCAAAACTTGAAAGCTTCCGAGTTAGTTATGAACATCTGAAAACTGAAAATGGAAGAAGATGAAAGGATTTCTGCTTTTATGGAAAGAGTAAATGAAATTGTTTTGGGTATTAAATGCTGTGGAGGAACTTTGAGTGAGGATGAAATTGTTTCAAAAATCTTAAGAGGTTTGCCACCGGCATATAAAATGATGGTTAATGCTATAAATGAGTTGAGAACAATGCCTAATACATTAGTAACTAGGGATACATTGATTGGAAAACTTTCAACCTTTGAAATTGAGGAATTTGGTCCTGTTGCTACTATAAAGACTGATTTGGCCTTTAAAGCATCAACATCATCTGCTCCATCATTTGACAAATCAGATTGGAGAGCCTTTTATGCAAGAGAACTTGAAGAATCCAGAAAGGAGAATAAAGAGCTTGAAGAACTTGAAGCACTATTTGCAAGAAAAATGCCAAAAGGTCCAATTGGAAGTAAGTATGAAGGTAAAGCACCCTTTAAATGTTTTAACTGCAATAAGATTGGTCACATGGCTTCAAGATGCCCTGATAGACATGCTAGACTAAGAGAAGAAGCTAGAAGAACATACAAGGCTAATCCTGAATATCAGAGATATAGATTTAAGAAGAACAAAGACAAATCTTGTTACATTGCTGATGAAGGTGTGACTGATGATTCTGATGAGGATCCAGTAGACAATGGATGGGTTTTTGTTGCTATAATAGAAGATCAACCGACACCTACTGCTCAACCGGTAGAACAAGCCCTAGAAGCTAAAGTTGAAGCAAAGGACGAATGGATCATTGACTCAGGATGCTCACATCATATGACTGGAGACAAAGGTAAATTCTTGAACTTTCAAGAATACAATGGAGGTTTAGTAAGATTTGGAGATGACAAAGCCTGTTCAATCAAAGGTAAGGGTTCAATATCTCTTGATGGTAAGCATAACATTGACAATGTCTACTATGTTGAAGGATTAAAGCATAATCTTTTAATTGTTGGTCAATTAGTTTAAAAGGGATTTCAGTTACAATTTAAAAATGCAAAATGCAAAATCATGAATAGAACTAGTTTGGAAATTGCAACCGGTAATCAGACTAGAGGTAATATCTTTCATTTGAACAACAGTGAAAAGGCATGCTTGATTGCACATATAGATGAAAGTTGGTTATGGCATAAGAGACTATGTCATGTAAATTTTGATTGCATGGTAAAAATTAGTACTTCTAAGGAAGTTAGAGATTTACCTAAAATTGTGAAACCTCAGAATACAATTTGTAAGGAATGTCAATTTGGAAAACAGGTTAGAGCTAGTTTCAAAAGTATTCCAGAAAAATCCAATAATGCTCTTGATTTAATTCACACTGATTTATGTGGTCCAGCTAGAACTAGAAGCTTACAAGGTGATAGATATTTCATGCTAATTATTGATGATTATTCTAGAATGTGTTGGGTTACTTTTCTCAAAGAAAAATTAGAAGCACTTGGGAAGTTCAAACTGTTCAAGGCAATGGTTGAAAATGAAACCGGTAAGAAAATCAAATTTTTAAGATCAGATCAAGGAGGAGAATTCACATCTAAGGACTTTAATACATTCTGTGAAGTAAATGGAATCAAAAGACAATTATTAGCACCTCAAACACCACAATAGAATGGAGTTGTTGAAAGGAAAAATAGAACTATCTTGGATGTAGCAAGAAGTATGTTATCTGAAACAAATCTACCACATGTGTATTGGAGAGAGGCAGTTAGCACTACTATCTATACATTCAACAAAGTTCACATCAAAGGTGAAACCGGTAAGACCCCTCATGAACTATGGTTTGGTAATACTCCTACTCTTAAGTATTTTAGAATTTTTGGAAGTAAATGTTATATTAGAAGAGATGAGTATATTGGCAAATTTGATCCTAGAAGTGATGAAGGAATATTTCTTGGTTATTCATCTAAGAGCAAGGCATATAGATGTTTTAATAAGAGATTGTAGAAAATTGTTGAGAGTACAAATGTAAAGATTGATGAACAATTCAGAGGAACTTCAAGGTATATAAACTCTGAACTGGAAATAGAAATTGTGACAAATGAACCTACACTGAATCCACCAGTACATAATGAAGATCTAGTTACCCCGGTATCATCAGAGGATTCCACAGTAATTGAAGAACAACAACAAACTAAGACACCCCGGTATGTAAGATTGAATCATTCTGAAGATCAGATAATTAGAAACAAATTTAAAGGAGTTATGACAAGTGGAAGATTGGCAAATGAAGAGGTATGTCTTATTTCTCAAATTGAACCATCATCTATCAATGAGGCATGTGAAGATAAATTCTGGATTAAAGCTATGGAAGAAGAATTAGGACAAATTGAGAAAAATAATACTTGGACATTAGTTCCTCGGCCTAAAGATAAAAATGTAATTGGAACCAAATGGGTATTTAGAAACAAACTTAATGAAGAAGGTAAGGTTGTCAGAAAAAAAGCAAGGCTAGTGTGTAAGGGATATTCTTAGAAAGAAGGAGTTGATTACAATGAAACCTTTGCACCAGTAGCCAGAATTGAGGCAGTTAGATTATTCTTGGCTTTTGCAGCTCACAAGGAATACAAAGCTTATCAAATGGATATTAAATGTGCATTTTTGAATGGAGATCTCGAAGAGGAAGTATATATTGAACAACCTGATGGATTTTCCTTGATAGATGACAATGATATGGTTTGCAGGTTAAGAAAAGCTCTGTATGGATTGAAACAAGCCCCAAGAGCTTGGTATGCAAGGTTGGATAAGTATCTTTTAAAGATTGGTTTTACTAAAGGAAATGCAGATAGCAATTTATATTACAAAATAACTAATGATGACATCTTGATTATTGAAGTATTTGTTGATGATATAATCTTTGGAGGAGAAGATGGATTATGTAAGGAATTTTCTATTAAAATGCAGCAAGAATTTGAAATGTCTATGATTGGAGAAATAAAATTCTTTTTAGGTTTGCAGATTTCATAGACTGGTAAAGGTATATTTTTGAGTCAATCCAAGTACTTGAAAGAATTGCTAAAGAAATTTGGGATGGAGAACTCTAAACCGGTAAGCACACCTATGACTACAAATGACAAATTATCTCAAAGGGATGAATCTACACCTGTTAATCCAACTAGATACAAATCTATGATAGGAGGTTTACTGTATTTGACACAAACCAAGCCTGATATCATGAATACAGTATGTATTGTTTCTAGATTTGAAAATAATCCTAGGGAAAATCATGAATCAACAGTGAAAAGGATTTTCCAGTACTTACAAGGCACAACAAATCTTGGATTATGGTATTCGAAAGATGAAAATTTTGACCTATGTGCATACACAGATGCAAATTGGGCAGGAGATGTGGATGATAGAAAGAACACCACTAGAGGAGCATTCTTTCTTGGAAAAATATTAGTTTCTTGGTTGAGTAAGAAACAAAGTTGTACATCTTTATCAACAGTAGAATCAGAATATGTTGTAGCAACAACTAACTGTACACAAGTATTATGGCTTAAGCAAATGTTGAAAGACATAAATGTAAAATGCAAGGAACCCATTACTATATATTGTGATAACACTGCAGCAATTGATATATCTAAGACTCCGGTATTACATTCTAAAATTAAACATGTTTCTATCAAACTGAATTTTCTAAGGGAAAAAGTTGAAGAAAAGGAGATAAAACTGGTTTATGTGAATACTAAAGAACAACTTGCAGATATTTTCACAAAACCTTTGCCTAAGGAGACTTTTGAATATCTCAGAGATCAGCTTGGAGTCATACCACCACTGGTAGAGACTTAGATAGTTGATGATTGTCATCAACTAGCAGAATTAAAAGACAAATCTTTTATTCCGGTCTTTGATGAGGAAGCTACTTCTTAGGGGGAGTAATTGGTATTTTGTATGAACTTGAATTTTGTAGCTTTGGCATTTGATGTCAAAGGGGGAGAGATATCTATGGAAAAACACATTATCTTTTAAGGAGAGTTTGGTATTGAAAATAAATCTTTGGATAAACACATGTTGCTCCCAGGGGGAGAAATTGTTGTCTAAGGGAGATTGTTGGTTTTTGGCATTTGGCATTTCTGTTTTGGCACTTTTATGGTTTTTCCATCTTGTGTTGCCATCAATGCCAAAGGGGGAGATTGTTGGTATTTTGGTATGGTTTTGTCATTGATGTCAACACCTACTAAAAACAAGCACTTTGGAGATCCAGCAACATTCACCGGCAAGCAAGTAAATTGTGCACTAGTTACTAGTATATGGTTCACCGATAGGATATAATGTTCACCGGCACTTGGAATGATATGGAAGACACTTGGTAATATTGAAGACATTGTGTGGACACTTTGTTTTGAAGAATTAATCATTGGTATATTCATATTTGCATATTTGCTTTTATCAGCAAATAGGTCCAGGTTATCTAGGGTTACACCGGCAGGTTTATCTTTTCCAGATCAGCATGGCACGCTATGGAGATGATTTATTATTGCTGTAAATGCATTAAGCCGACATGTTTAATCGGTTATTGCATTGGATATTATATTGTATGTAAAATGTTTTTATTGTAATATCTTGTAGAGCCGACCTACTAAAATTGGTCTTAGGGTATGGTATAAATGTAAGATCTTATTTATAAGATCAAGTGTGGAATGCGAAAAAGAATTGAGTGAAGGTATATGCGAGATCAAGAAGAGGTATACATGAAGACATCATTTGAAGGTGAAGCTAGGTTTTTGTATAAGCATATCAACATTACACCAGTACTGAATCCATCATATGAAGATGCTATTTTGTGCAGTACATTCTTATTGGATTTAACCATCCAACTGTAGTCAGTGTGACTCCCATTTTGTGTTTGAGTAGTGAGCTCTAGGCTGTTGGCCTTTTTGCATGTGCAGACCCCATTTATGTACACTTACTATCTGCAGTAGTATCATCTGATTGTGGGTAAGGTTTCCCACTGTGGTTTTTCCCGTTACAGGGTTTCCACGTACAAATATTGGTGTTATGTGTTGTGGATGATTTTATGTTTGTGTTTCATGCATTAATCTTTACCGGCATAGCAATTTACTATTAACACTGTCTACCAGCATACTTAACTGGTTTACCAGTATTAAGCATTAAGTTGGTTAATTGGTTTTTGGTTTGAATTTATTAGACAACTGATTCACCCCCCTCCCCCCCCCCTCTTAGTTGTCTCCGGGACGTAACACAACTGGGTACACAATGAACCGATTTCTTGTGAAAAGAGGTAAGGACAAGACCCCATATGAGTACTGGTATGGGAGATCACCTGATGTTAGATATTTCAAGATATTTGGAAGCAAATGTTTTATTAAAAGAGGTGATTACATAAGCAAGTTTGAAGCTAAGAGTGATGAAGGCATATTTCTTGGCTATTCCACCAAGAGTAAGGCCTATAAATGCTTCAACAACCAAACACAAAAAACTGTTGAAAGTGTTGATGTTCATGTAGATGAATGTCCTAAAATTTCAGAAGGAACCAATTCAAAGAAGAAGGATGAAGATCCTTGCATTTTCCTTTTGGAACCTGAAACTGTTAAATCAAAAACCGGTAAAGCAAATCCTGATGTACTTGTTCAACCAGAACAAATAAATTCAGAGGAAGATGATAATGAAGAAGCTGAACCTGAAGAGAATGATCACGTTATTCCTAGTTATGTGAGACTGAATCACAATCCTAAACAGATAATTGAGGATAAGGATGTCGATGTACTAACTAGAAGGAGAATAAGAGAGAACTCTTGCATGATCTCCACCTTTGAACCTAGAAGTGCTAAGGAGGTATTTGGTGATAATCATTGGGTGAAAGATATGGAGGAGGAGTTGGATCAAATTGAGAAGAACAACACTTGGACCTTGATACCTCGACTGGTAAAAAAGAATGTTATAGGTACTAAATGGGTATTCAGAAACAAATTAAATGAAGATGGTGTTGTAATTCACAATAAGGCAAGATTAGTATGCAAAGGTTATGCGCAAGAAGAAGGAGAGGATTATGGAGAAACTGTTGCACTAGTAGCAAGACTGGAAGGTATTATAACATTGCTTGCATTTGCAACTCATAAGAAGTTCAAGGTATACGAGATGGATGTTAAGTCTACATTCTTGAATGGGATACTGGAAGAAGAGGTTTATATAGAGAAGCCCGATGGTTATGCATTGACAAATAAGGAAGACATGGTATGCAAATTGCATTAAGCCTTGTATGGATTAAAGCAGGCACCCAGAGCATGGTATGAATGGCTTCATACTCATTTGATGAAGATAGGCTTTGCTAGAACCAATGATGACAACAACATTTATCTCAAGTCTGAAGGAGATGAAATATTAGTCAGTGAAGTATTTGTAGATGATATTATATTTGGAGGTAATGATGACATGAGTAATTGTTTTGCAGATGAATTGAAGAATGAATTTGAGATGTCATTAGTAGGGGAAATAAAAAATTTCATAGGCTTATAGATACAACAGATGAAGAATGACATTTTCATTACTCAATCCAAGTATGTAAAAGAGGTTTTGAAGACTTTCGGTATGAGTGACTATAAACCAGTTGGAAACCCAATGGTTACAATTTATAAATTGTCCAAGGAAGATGCATCTAAGTCTGTAGATGAAAAGGAATACAGGTCAATGATTGGAAAATTACACTATGTTGCAACCAAGAGAATTTTTAGATATCTGAAAGGTATTGTTGACTATGGGTTATGGTATCCATATGGTGGAAATTTTGATTTGAAAGCATACACAGATGTTGGTTAGGCAGGAAAAATTGATGATCGGAAGAGTACTACCGGTAGAGCATTCTCTCTAGGAGGAAGGCTAGTTTCATGGTGTAGTAAAAAGCAGAGTTGCACTTCACAATCTACTGTTGAAGATGAATATGTAGCAGCTTCTATGAATTACACACAAGCTATGTGGATGAGGCACATTTTGGAAGGTTTGAAGATGGAAATCTCATAACCAATAAAGATTTTGTGTGATAATACAAGTGCAATAAACATTTCTAAAAATCCTGTTTTGCACGCAAGGACTATGTTGGAAAATGCACACTCCAATGAGAAATTGTAGGTGATTGAAGGTATTGTCATTGATGGCAACCTTACAATCATATGATACCGACAGACATTGACACCGATAGACTCTACACTGGCATACAGCTCACCAACATCGAAAAGAAAGATTACTGACACCCTGACCGACAGGAATTTTGTTTAATTATATTTTGTATTTAATTGTAAAATCCTTTTGTAAGTTGACATGGTGGATTGTAATAAGACTCATATAAGTGTGAGATCTTATAGATCTTTTAGGAGATGTATGTATGTATGGTTAGATTATTGTAGACCTAATGTGTGAATTGTAAGGCAGATTTTGGATAAGGGTTTATGATTATTACAAGAGCTTAAATTGATACCAAACCTGGCATAGCAGATGCTGATCTGAAGCAGTACATGACATTGGATTTGTATAATACAATTTTGTAAGTCAGTGAGACTTCTTCTGTAATTGAGCAGTGAGCTCCAGGCACTTGGCCTTCCTGCATGTGCAGGCCCCTATTGTAACAGTAATATTCTCTTATTGGCCAGTAAGCGAATATTGTGGGTCACAAATCCCACCGAGGTTTTTCCCACACTGGGTTTCCTCGTTAAAAATATTGTGTTATGGTGTGTCTTTCATGTTGTGCTTATTGTTCTTATTTACTGCATTAATTTTGGTTAACCGGTACACTGTTTTGGAATGCTTTTCATATAATAAATTCAAAAAATTCATCAACCAGTCAGATACTGATTCACCCCCCCCTCTCAGTATCTTTGGGAATCCTAACAATTGGTATCAAAGATTGGTTCTCTATTTTCAAAAGCCTAACATCTTGAGGAAGATTCTGACACCGGTAGAGATGGAAAACTTGAGAAAGCAATTGAAAACAACTATTTCAGACTATGATGCAGAAAAAGTGAAGATTATCAAACTTGAAGATGATCTGAAGGCTGCACAGGATATCATTCAAGGACTTCAAGAGAATCTCACTATTGCAAGGAACAAAATAAGAGAACTTTGTGAAAAGATGCAAAATGATGATAATGAAAAAGAAACTCTTAATGATCCGATGAACAAACTGAGACAAGAAAATAGTACAATGAAGAATGAGATGTAGGATATGACTATGAGATTTTGTAAAGAGATTGAAAATCGAAAGAAGAATGAAGATGACTTGACTAGAGAATCAATGATGCTACAAATGAAAATCTAAGACTCAGTCATGAGAATGATATGCTTAAAACATATCTAATTCACTTAGAACATGACAAAACTAAACTCATGAGACAGAAAGATTTCTTGGAAAATGAGTTGGCTACTGCAAATCAACACAAGGAGAAATTCAAGAAAAGTTCAGAGGAACTTGATGACATGTTAAAGAATCAGAAACCTAATGGTGATACAAATGGCCTTGGTTTTGAAGTTGGTGAAAGCTCTAGTACTGCAAATAATCATGATCACAACAAATAGGTAAGACAACCTAATGCTTACAAATTTAATGGGAAATGCTTTAAATATAACAAGTATGGTCATAGAGAAAATCAGTGTACATCTAGAAATTATCAGAACACTAATACATCCACCGGTCAATGTTCTAAATGCAACAAAGTTGGTCATAATTTAGAAAATTGCAGAATGAATGTAAGATGTTATGTTTGTGGAAGATTTGGACACTTATCTAATCAATGCAGAACACATATTGACATAGGATATGGAAAAGCTATTCAGAAAAATAATGTGATTTGTTATGCTTGCAACAAGATTGGACATATTGCAAAATTTTGTAGAAGTAAGACTTCACCAGCAAATAACAAAGGACCCAACTTGAAAGGTAAAGAAAAAGTTGAAGAGGTAAAGCTAGAATTCTCAAAGCAATGGATTAGAAAGTCAGATCAGAATGTTGATGGGAATACTCCTCCACTGACAAAATAGAGTATCAATCCATCAACAGGAGACTCTTCATCTAACTAAGAAATAATCCTTTGGGAGTATGGCAAAAAATTGAAAACATGCTAATTAACCCTCGGTTGATGGTGAGAAGTTGGATTACTTCTTTACCGGCAGATGAGTTAAGTTTTTGACTTAACCGATAGGCATTAAACATGGCAATTGAAAGAAATAACATTATAAAGCAAGTGTTTTGGCTCCTTTTTCATTTACCGAGCATTCAAATCTCTGAGAGTGCGAAAATACCGAGTGAAGGCATCCTTAGCGAAAAAGTGAAGCAGTTCATTCAAGCACTCATCCTAAAGGTGGATTAAGGTATTTATAGCTATGGCTTCTTCATCTTCACCTGAATTTATTGCAAACCCTACTGTAATTGAAGTTATCAAGTGCCCTAGACCCGCGTTGAAACTTATTCCCAAAATTGCGAAGAAAGATGATACCCTAGGAGCATTTTCAAAAATACCTAAGGGAGTAGTTTATGCAGAGGATCCTAGAATGTATATGCATTGTCATATTGAGGAACTAGGAGATGATGAAATTAAGAACATGTATAGAACTGTAATCTGTGAGGCAAATGGTAATATCAAACCGGAACACAAGGTAGTGGAAACCCTAGGTTTTGTGGATATTCTTAACATCCCTTATTTTCCTAAAGATGTGATAATTATAGTCCTAAGCAGAGTCCATGGCAAATTCTTTTGGTTGGATTCCATCCATAAGATCAATAAAGAGGCAGTTAGGGCAGTAATAGGCTTACCCTCCACTGGTAGCAGGCCTGACAGAACTAAGAAAGTTTCTAATGACACTATGATGAACTTAACCGGCACAACATTTGACAAAAGATCCCTAAGAGTCAATGATGTGAAGGACATAAATGTTAGATTTGTCAGTATGATTCTTGGCCATAAGGCTACACATGCAAATAGGTTAAACTCAGTATCCAGCCTATGTATTAAAAGTGCATATGACATGGTGAATGACAACACAAGAATAGATGTGTGTGAATGGCTTAAAGATGAATTGATAGACAACTTGAAGAAAATTAAAGGTGATAAGAAGGAAACTTTAAAATTTGGTAACTTACTTGTATGCTTAATGTTATACATCATAAAGGAAGTACCTGGTATTGGTAGGAAAACAACTTCTTGATATATTGACCAACATGGGAGATAATAGGGAGAAAAACATAAATGAATATTTTCAAACCCTGAAAGCAAGAATGAAGACAAGAATAAGGCTATCTCAAGCAATTGTTGATAAATATCAAAAAGAGATATGCTTTGTGATCAAGAAAGATGAAATCTGGATGGAGGCAGTTATCCCTAGGACTATTTGGGTAACTGAGATGGGATATGAGATAGATGATAACATAATTGAGACTTATGCAAAAGCCCTCCTTGAAGCACCAAAGGAACCATCTGAGAAAGTTTTTGGCAATGCATAAACAATTGAGAGTGGTATCCAATCTCAGAAAAGAGTCAAGAAAACTGAACAGATAGTTAGGAGAGGTTCAAGACAGGCAAAAGCAATAAAGGAAGATGTTTTGAATAAAACTGGTATTAAGGAGAGGTAATTGGAAGGACTATAACTAGAGAGACATCTCTCACCAGTTGCTACTTCTTCAGATAGTGAGATACCCATTGTATTCAAAAGGGTAGAAAGGAAAAGAAAACCCTCATCGGCACCCTCTCCTACACCTAGAAAGACAAGACAAAAGAAACAGGCAGTTAGGCCTCTAGCTAAGAAGTTAACCCCAAAGAAAAAGAAGGAAAAACAAGCTATTGCTCCACTGGACAAACTTCTAAATGAAATAACTGAGGATGGAAAATTAAAAAATATTAGCAAGTTGTATAACACACTTTCCAATGATGATAAAGAGAGCATAGAGAATAGTGTAATTTTACACTTAGACACATACAAGAATTTTTTTATGGATATTGTTGATGATATACCCAATGATTTATATAGAAGACTAGAAGCTAGAAGGGTAGCTATTGTTGAGTTAGATAAATAGATAAAAATAGAAAAATTACTTGTAGTTCACCCAATGAACTCCACTAAAGAGATAGATGAATTAATCAGTGAGGCCAACCAGATAGTATTTTCAACCGGTCACCGACATGTAGCACTAATGGCAGATAGAGTGAATGAAATCTCTGAAGAAACTGTAGATCAATGGGATACATTCTTTGTTGAAAAGGAGAAACAAGAAGAACTTAAAAGACATAAGACCATCAGAGTCTACCAAAAGGACAAGGATAAGGGGAAAGGTAGTAGGTGGACCTCTGAGCCTTAAGATAACTGATAACTTGCCCCCACCTCTCTTTGACACTCCACCGGTAGAAACTATTGACAAACAACCGGCAACAAAGAGTATGGAGACTCCTCATGAAGATACAAATCCTGAGTCTAAAATTTTGTACACTATGAACATAGACACCCAAGAGGTAAATATTGTGGTTGATAAAGAGACCACTGAAGATAAGAAGAAGTATGTGGCAACTGAGCCACCGACTAAAAATGTTGAAGTTGGAAAAAATGAAATTAGGGAACAACAACACACTGAAAAATCAAATGAAACCATGGTTAGTGGAAAGGCAGATAACGCAGGTGTGCATACTGGAATATCTACCGACTCACCGTTAGTAGACAACATAGAGGTAAACAAAGAAAAATCGACAGTGGACTCTACAGTGAAATTTTCAGAGGCACAAACAGAGACACCTTTAGGAAAGGACACTAAGAAACCAATAGAACAATAGGTTCATACTGAGGTAAGCATTGAGAAACAGGCAAAGCAACAAGCTACTTCACAGATAGTGCCACCGACTACATCTGACAAACCTAAGACTTTGGTATTGGAAATGCAAACACAAACTGATCCTCTAGAAAAAGAGGAAAGCAAAGCAATCACAACCACTGATGGATTACAAATTGTGAAAACAGTTGGATAGTCATCCGGTACATCCATGATTGAATTCAGGCCTACAAATATAATAGAGGTACTCTTGGATTCAATAAAGAAAATAACAATGTAATATACAAGCGTATAAAGCTATAGATGACACCTTACCAATTTTGAAAATGATTGCTCCAAATTGTATCATAGATAATTAAGATTCTTTGAGAAAATTAGACACATTGTATAAGTATATAACCAACAACCTAATAACACTGGACCAGATAAATGAAGATACATTCAAAGAGAAAATGAATAAAGAGAAAGAAAAATTCTTTGAGGAAATAGTGAAGAAGAATAAGGAACAAATGGAAACCTTATTACTGGCATTAGGAGAAACAATTTTGCACTAGTACATTCGGGTCAAAATTTCAACGGCAAATCGCCGGCATTTCGATGAAATTTCATCGCACTACCGACAAAAAAAGCCGTTGAAAACTTTTTGTCGCAAGTTTTAACTATCCTTGCGGTCGTCACAATTCTGACATCACCTCCAACCTTTCCAACAACCGCCATGGATGCTCATACCCAGAAAGAATACCATTGCAATCTCGGCCTATCATCGGAATTCCAACTCCACAGGTTAAAATTCTGACAAAGGAGTGTCATCGGATGCACAACATCCTCATTGGAACTCTCTTGGAGGTCGTTGTAATTTCATCAAAATTTATGACGGCCTCTAGGAGAGTTCCGACGAGGATGTTGTGCATCCGACGACACTCCTCTATCGGAATTTTACCTTGTGGAGTCAGAATTCCAACGATAGGCCGAGATCTTGGAATTTTTTTTTTTATAGAAAAAGATTGACATTGGTATCTCTCTTCTATCTCTCTTCTCTATCCCTCTATACTATTTCTCTTCTCTCTCCCCTCTCTAGGTCTCTTTCTCGATCCCTCTCTTCTTCTCTCCCTCTCTACTTCTCTTTCTCTACCCTCTCCAGGTCATTATCTCTTCCTCTCACCCTCTCTCTCTCTCTCTCCCACCTCTATAGGTCTCACCTTCCATTCCTCCATCATTACGCATGTTGTCAAGTTGCAAGATATTTCCCAAAGTAATTGGTTGCTAAGGTTGATTTGCTTAAGTGTTGGAGTCGGAGTTAGATGAGACCTGCATGATTAAGTTGTATTAAGTGCTCAAGTCACCAAGATCTCAATTGTAAACATGACTAGGTTCTAGGGTTTTAGGGTAGCATAGGTCAAGATTGAGGTATGGTGGTCAAGAATTACCTTCCAATGACAAAAGACATCCAAATGATGAAGAATGAAGCCGATGAACTCATAGAAGTTTGGAGGAGATAATTTGACTAAGTTAAAATTTTGTTTAAGTCATGGTCATGATACTAGCTTGCTCATCAAGAGCAATTTGTGCGAATGAACCCTAGAAATGTGCCCATGCTAGAGAAGCAAGAATTCCAATAAAACCTAAGGCAATGCTAGTAAGGGGTCAAAATTAAAGAATTAGGGTACAAAAAACAAAATTTGGCTAAGTCGAGATGTTGCTCAAGGATGACCTAAATCATGGAGTGTAAATCAATCATGAAACATGAGAATGGATAGGTCTTGACCCAAGCAACGTAAGTCCCCCTTGTGATTCCAGAAGATATCACATCATAATCATTGAGTCTATCTGCAATATAAAGTCAAGACCTGACTATTGGAATCTTGGAGTCATCCCATTTGATCACGTAGTTTAGCACTTGGGAGGATTTTGTTCAAGAGAGGATAGAATACTTAGTATTTTATTTTGTGTTGCATAGTGCATAAAAACCCCATCAATAGAAACCATTGAAAGGTTTGGTTAAAGCCTTCGAATCACAATCTCTACGAGAAGCTATCAAGAGTGCCCAGAATTTGGAAACTTTAGTATCCAAGAACATAATTCATAAGGCACCACTTTTAGAGCAACCAAAGAAGCCTATCAATGTAATATTTTATTTACTTTGGATATGTTTTATCCTAAGTGTGATATTCCACTATTAAAAAGATTAATTAGGTAATATTTTTACTTAGGTAGAATAAGATAATGAGTTGCACATTCTCCTTCTTTGATTGAGATTCTACTTTTTCCTTGTCACAAATTTGGAAACTTGGATAAACAATTTCTTTTTTTGGTTTTCTACCTCTTCATGATCCTCATGGGTTTGGAATCTTGGAAGCTATATATTGTAGGTTTTTCCTTGATTAACATATCAAATGAAACTATTGTGAGCTTTCATATCTTAACATACCAAGGGCTTAAGTTTGGGGATGACAGGGGGATGACGAAGGGGGCGAGGTGGGATGCAAATATATATACAACTTAAAAAATTAATTATAAAAGGATGTGTATAGAATAAGTATAACAACAGTAAATAAAAATTTGCCACACTATGTAAATTTTACAATAAACATTAAAAATATGTCAATGATTGCATTGAAATTTGAACATTAACAATGGTGGTAGAGTTTTGGAACTTTGGGAACAAACTAAGAATAAGTATAAGAATTGCAGATGAAACTTTGGCATACTAAGTGTTTAAACTAGTCAACATAAAAAAATGGAAATGATTGCATTAACAATAAGAATAGTGGGCAGAAGATTGGGGTCAATGGGTAGTGCCCCTTATGAGGGGTTTGGGGCAAAGCCCCCATCAAGGTTAGGGGGCATTGCCAAACCTTTAATACGGATGACATTTTCACAATAATTTCACCATTTTTGTTTAGAATTGGAGTTTCTAATTCGGGGCCATGGGAGACTCATAGGCATCCTCAAGATGGTCAAGAGACTCCTTGGAGTCCCTAGGATGTCCCTAAGTGGTGCGGCAAGGGGATGTTTCCCCTAAGTATTGCATCCTGAAAAAATAGGGATTTTGGAGGGGGGGAAGGGGTCCGCCGTGTTTCAATGGTTTCAAAAGATTCTAAGTTTTTTTTTTAATCTTGTCATAACAAAATATACTCCTCTTGCATCCTTGGATGATTTGAAAATTGAAAACAATTTGACAAGAAAAAACTAACTTCTAAAGTTTAGACTTAGTTTTCTTTTTTTATCCAAGTCACTACAACATTTCAATGATCAAAGTAGCTTTTTTTTGGTGGTTTCAAAGCATCCAAAAGGCTTGAGAAATTCAATATTATCTTTCATTCCACCAAAATTGGAGATCAAGAAGCATGCTCACAAATAAGGATTTGTTTGTAACTTAAGGTAATCGACTAGTTTTTGGGGCATTTTCAGGTCTAAAGCACCTACCATTGTGTCAAAAAGGCCCATAAGACCCCATTTTCATCTAAAACTTGTCTCTTTTGGTCGTAGAAGCATTTAAGGAAACAAAAATCATGCAACCAATGATATGCCTATACCATACATATTTGAGTTAAAATAAAAATAAAAAATTGACAAGGTTTGGAGACCATTGAACAATTTGGGAGATTGCTAATACATACACTCAATTTATAAAGTCTCAATTTGATGTACTTAATCTTCGAGAGGCCTATACAAAAGCATTTTGTAATTGTGAACTAAGATAAATTTCCATTTTTGGCAGTTTTCATCATGGATTATGGTATTAAATTTAAACATTCTATTGTCAAGATAAATTCAGATAAATTCCGACATTCTATTGTCAAGATAAATCACATCACCTCAGTAATTGAATTGTAACAATAAGATTGCATACAAAGTGCAGGTTTGCTATGAAACATGTTAAAAGGGTTAAACTGTTGCAATTAATACAAACACTGGAACTATTAAACAACAATAGCTTGTTGGTAATCAAGATTTTTTACTATACCCACATTTTACACCTTTTCATACAGTTACAAAGAACATAGAAAACATGTACGTGGAACTACAGATTCCAACATATGTAAAAATACAACAATCTAAATAAGAATGGGAAGCATGTGGAGAATGGTTAAGACATGCATAAATAAAAGGAAAACAAAAATTTCTCAATGTGTATCACAAACAAATCAAGGAAAAAAGCTTTTAGGCAGGGGACCGATATGATCATAAAAATTTCAAAACTTCCAAAGTATAGAGCATTTGAGATTTTACAGAGAATGCACTAATTCAGCTTTATTCATGATGAGGCATATTCACAACTTTTGCAGTCGCACCATGGTGTTGTTCATGTTGGCTCTGTTGGACCCTGCAATTAAGATTCAATATACGTACATTATTCAATAAGATTAACTGTGCAACATAATGAAATATTGAAAAGTGTGTTATCTTATTGAGCTTCGCTTTGTTTCGAGAATAGTTTAATATTCTCTACTTAACAGGGCCAACCACGTGAAGGTGGAAGCTCATTTGGCCCCTCCCCCCCCCTCAACATCACTCTAAATTCCCCGTTAACATCTAACATTCATTCATTCTTTCATCCATTATTAAAATATAACATTCATTCATTATCACATATTGTTCATGTAGCGTCCTAAAATTGCGACACTTGCAATTTCGACTGCATTTGGGTCTTCACGATGGTGGCGCAACATTGAACCTGAATGGAGACCCCGAAACTTGCTTATAACACCAAAAACTGCATTTTTCTGCACCCTGGCCTGATCCCTCCTTGCACCTTGCTGTCCCGGGAGGTGGGACTAGGGCGCCTAGTCCCCCAGGACCATGGCGCCCAGCGCCCTGGTCCCTGGCCCTATTTTGGGCCCGGTCTCTTTTGGGCATCGGGTCTTTAAGTTTGCAAATTGGAAAATAATGTTTCCTGGTTGGCCTAAGGTCGGAAAAATCAGTCTATCAGCCCTAATTGACACGTATATAAACTACATTTCCCCTCTCCAAAGGAGGAGGATATATGTGAGCAAAAAGGCGAAAGCGATATTCAAACATTCAAACATTCAAGCATTCAAGCATTCCTTCAAGCAATTAAGCATTCTAAGTCTCCATTCAAGGCTAAGTGTTGCATTCAAGACAAGGATTCAACCATTGAAGAGGAGATCACTTACAACACATTACATACAACATACATTACACCTTCGCATGTAAGAATACAAACATTCTTACAACAAGGTATCGGTACTTGTTTACATTACAAACATTTACATTTACAACATTCTCATTTCTTGGTTAATTCCAAAATCAGGGTTTGACCTAAAGGCAAACCCCTCATCCCTAACCCCCCAATCGTCCTCTCTTTTCTATGTGTAGGTTGCAGGTACGCGGCTGTAATTGAAGATCTGGAATCCTTGTGCAGAGATGAACAGATCCCCCTTCGTTTCGCGGATTTTTCGGAGGACCGTGTGCATGCCGGGCGCCATCGTCCCATCAACTTTCACTCAAATTTGCAGAACAGCACCGTCTCGACATTTTACTGCTAATTCCAGGTCCGCAGCTTCATCCCATATCCCTGTCTCTGTTTATAAGCAAATCTTTCCTACTTTACATGAATTCCTAGGTCAATCTTTCTATCTACATTTCTTTACAAAAGAGGGTATCCTTGATGTCTTAACCCTTGAAACTCATTTAGAATCCAATCTTGCATTGCGTGGGATTGGATCTTGTGGGTTTCAACCCCTCTTTTGAATGTAAAGTCTCCCCTAAGTGAAAACCATCAACCCTAGTGACTCTCCCTTCTCTCTCCTTGGAGTTGGGGAGGGGAGAACAACTAGGGTTTGATTTTTCCACTTTACATTTTGGTGAACCCGACGTGAACATCCTCATTTTGATTATTCATGGTTAGATCTGAAAAATTTGCTTCCTTAATTACATTTCTATGTTTGATCTTTTGCAAATTTTAGAGGCTAATTGCATAAAAACCCTAAAATTTTCTTTTTAGTAATTAAACTTGTGGAATGTTTAATTGTTAATGCTTGTTTCAGATTTACACTTCTATTGCAAATTGGCAATTCATATTTGTGCTTTAATTCTAAAAATTAAGTGGTTAAATGTCAAAACCCTAATTTTTAAGACCTTCTTGATTCAACCTTTGACTGATAATTTCACTAATCAAAACACTTCCAAATCGGCTGTAACTTTGGATTCCGCAATAAAATCACAATATCTTTCATCCCTAAAAATTTGGAAAAACGTTCCGAGGACCGTGTGCACCCCGAGCGCCATCGTCCTCGACATTTTTTCCAAAATTTCGGGAGCTAGATCTTACTGTATTTTTCTGCTAAAATCTAGAATTTTGGCTGATTTTATCAATTTTAACACTTTCAAAATTAAAGTCAAAGTTGGTCTAGCGATTGCTTGGATTGAGGCTTCTAATCATTCAAAAATCATTGAAATTGAAATTCATATCAAAATTGTGTTTCTTACAGTCCTAAATCTGAAAAGTGTGTTGGCATTCATTCGAAATTTCAGTGCTTTATTCAAATTTTTGCAGTTTGTGACTTTTGAAATTAAGTGTTTAATTGCAACAACCTTGATTTCCATTTTCAAAATTGAATTTTGTGTGAAATTGAGTCAATTCTTAAAATTTCAAAACTTGCATTGCTTTTAGTATTCCCTCTAAAATCGTAAAATTCAAAATTTCCGTTTCCCCCTCTTTTTCAAAATTCAAATTTTACATTTTTCAACAATCTTGGTAGGGTTCAATTTTGAGATTGCAACTTTAATTTGGCCTATCTACAGATCGTAAAATCACTCAATTTTTTCAGATTAGCTTTAAAATCATCATAACTTTCATCCCTGAAAATTTTGAAAAAAGTTGCGAGGACCGTGTGCACTCTGTTCGCCACGGTCCCGGACATTTTTTCCGAAATTTTGGGAGATTGTCCTGATTGCATTTAATAGCTTAAATCTAGGAGATTGGCTGATTTTATTGAAATTTGCTACCTCTAAAATTCAAAATCTTCTCTCTCTCTTTAGTGCATGAGTTTTACAACAATAAGCCCTACTTACACTATTCCCATTAGACAAAGCCTTAGAATTAAGTCCTTCCAAGGTGTAATTACCGAGGAGATGGAACCTAATTTGAATGGCCTTTTTAACGAGGACATGGGTAATTCCTCTAATCCTCTTAATGATGAAGAAGCTCTCCATGAGGTTTCTGTAGAACAACTTTCAAAATTGGATAACCAATTTGATGATTTTCGACAATGGATGTCTCAGGAATACCCCGATAGTCAAGCTCTTCCCTTAATTGAGAGTCTAAAACGTATGGTTCAAAGTGATAAGAATGGAATTGATATTTTGCGTGGTATTGCACACATTGTGGATTCGAATGTGATACGTATGAAAATTTGTGCCGAAACCTTAGGTTATACACAACCTCCTACTCAAGTCAATCATTCTATTCCTTTGACAACTCCTATTGCTAGTATACCTACTTTTACATCAAACATAATGACTACTTCAATACAAGACATTCTGCCTATGATCACCAGTCATGGGGGCAATCCCTCTTCTTCAATCAACCCTCTTCCTTCATTCAATCCAACTTCTTCATTCATTCCTTCAGTGAGTGTTCCTCTTATATCTCCACAAATGAACATGACACAAGGGGGCAATTCATTTAACCCTTAACAATCTTGCACAAACTGTCTCTTCTTTACAGCAACAAATTGCCTCTATGAATCAATCTAAGTTTAGTGTGCCCACATTTGATGTTGCGAGCCCACTTTCTCTTGACATTGTTCGAGCTATTCCCCCTAAACATGTTGAAATTCCGCATTTGGAGCTTTATAATGGTAAGGGTGATCCTCTAACACATGTTAAGACCTTTCAAACAATATGTACTGATTTTGCTTATGACCAAAGGTTGCTTGCAAAACTGTTTACTAGAACATTAAGAGATAAAGCCCTACAATGGTATTGCTCGTTGCCTTCCTATTCTATTTCTTCTTTCGAACAACTTGCAAATGCTTTCATTCAACAATTTCAAAACAATATAAGTCCTAAAGTTACTTTGATTGATTTAATGCATTGTAAACAAGGTGTTAAAGAAAAAGTGACTGATTTCATTGGTAGATATAAGCATTTGTATGCTCAAATTTCTTTTCCAGTACCTGACAATGATATTCAAAGAATCTTTATTTCTAATTTACAAAAAGACATTAGAGAAAAACTTCTGTTTTCTGAGTTTACTTCTTTCCAACAGTTGTGCGCAACTCTTCACAATTATCAACTGACTGTGAGTCAAATGGAGCAAGCAAATCCTATGGCTCCGAGTGATAAGGGTGATAGTAGTCAACAACCATTTGGAAAGTTTAAACCGAATAGAGAGTCAATTAAATTCAATGAAAACATCATCAACAACAATGTGAATGCGGCATCAGGTGTGCCTCCTATTTCTAAGTTTTTCAAGAAAGAAAGAAAGTTTACTCCTTTGAATGAATCATTGCATAGTATTATGAATAAGTTATTGGAAAAAAATGTGCTTACTCTTCCTCCTATAAGGCAAATAGATCCTACAAAGATTAACTCACCCTTTTTTGATAACAAATCTTTTTGTCAATTTCATCGTCATCCTGGGCATGATACTGAAAAATGTTTTTCTTTAAAGGGTAAGATTCAAGATTTGATTGATAATAATACTATCTCTGTTTCTGGTGTGAATGATAAAGGCAACACATCTATAGCTCCTCCTAACCAAAATCTTTGGATTTTTACTGATCCATTACCTTCTCATACCTCTAATGCGATTGATACTAATGATTCATCTGTCTCACCTGATGATCTTGTGTCTATGGCTCCGAATGTGATTAACTTTGTAGAGCAGCAGAAAATCCCTAAAGAACCTTCCATCACCTTTGATTCCAGTGAAACTATCAGGGCACTTGATGGTCCTTTATATATAGTTGCAAAAGTCAAGAATACACCTTGCCATGGAGTGCTTATTGATCCTTCTTGTATGGTTAATGTCATTACTGAAGAATTTCTTTTTACTTTGCAATTGAATCAAGTGATCTATGATGAAACAAATGTGGTTGTGAAACTATTTGATGCATTTTCTTCTCCTGCAATTGGTTCTATTACATTACCTATTGAGGTCCATAACAAATCCCTTGATGTG
Organism: Cryptomeria japonica; assembly: GCF_030272615.1. NCBI lineage: Eukaryota > Viridiplantae > Streptophyta > Pinopsida > Cupressales > Cupressaceae > Cryptomeria > Cryptomeria japonica. The sequence goes on along the minus strand of NC_081406.1, from coordinate 44,435,977 downwards.
GACTTTGTTATTATTCCATCGTCCGAACAATTTCGTGTGAAGCTAGGCTATCCTTGGTTATCTTCCATGAAATCTATTGCTTCTCCTATTCACAAGTGTTTGAAATTTCCCCATAATGGTGAAGTTGTTACTGTCAATCATAGTCTCTTTAAACCAGCTGAAAGAACTTCTAGCGTTCCTTTTGATTATTTTTGGCCTAAACAATTCCAATCTCTTCCTCCGCGAAGTGATCATCTTTTCAAATCTTATCAAAAGTGGAAAACAGATATGATCCTATCTCTAAGTGAACCTAGAACACCCAAACTTGATATTCCTATCGTTCTTGAGAAGGAAGTTCTTCCTTTGAAAGATAAAACTAATGTCTTTCCTCAAGAAGATTCCCAACCCATCCCTATAGATGTGACTATGCCTATATCTAATAAACTTCCTAAAAGTAGACCTATACCTCCTCGTCATGATGGACTTGGTCTCCTTCCTAAACCAAATATTCCTCCCTTATATGGAGCAGTTCCTCCTCCTTCCTCTTATGGAGAGAAGAGACCTTCCTCTTCTCCTATTGTTCAACCTAAGAGACCACAACCTAAACACCCAAGTGATAAGGATGAGAACATTCCTCCCCCTCAATCTTCTCAACTTCCTACTAAGACTAGACGAAATCGTTCTGCACATGAACGCCGACGAAAGCATCATCTTAGAGCTCAGGCAGCTGCTTCTCAAACTTTGCAATCTCCTAAAACACCTTCAGCTAGTATTATTCCATTTCCTCCTCAGCCGAAGATTGAGCCGAAATCTCCTAAATATAAGATGCATGATGGTCTTGATCCTGTGCGAGTTAAAGATCCTATTTTTATAAATCTTGATGATGATATAGATGAAAATGTTATTCATGATGAAAATGTTACTCCTGTTCATTCTGATAGTGAATATGAATATGTTGATGTTGATAACCATTTATCTAACGAATTTTCTAAAGCACTTATCCTAGCTCCTAGACAAGAACACCGTGGCTTGGGATATGAACATAGCCCTTGTTTGGATCTTGTGATAGCTCCATCTGCTGTGTTGGATGTTCCTCCTCTAGCGTGTTTCCTACCTTCCTAAAATATTGATCAGCAAGATCGGGGGGTAGATGACGTGCTAGACTAGTTCATTAGCATAGCAGATTCTCTCCTCCTCTCTTGATCTTTTGTTACTTCTTCTATGTGTTATTCTCATTCTTCTATTTGTTGTCCTTAGTGTTGTCTACTTGAGGACGATGCAAAGCATTGAGATCCCTTTTGGTCTCTCTCATGTTGACTCAAAAGACACATGTGTTCCCTTCTTCTAGGTGACCTTCCTTGATTAGGGAATGAAGAACAATTATGCATACATACATATGATATACATGAATTATCATACAACATACTGACCCCGAGGAAAGCGAAGTCACCTTGTGCTTTGCGTTTTGTGTCTATTATCCTTGGGCTTATCTCACACTTGGGGGCTAAATCCTTGTGATAATGTGCTCCTTTCTCATTTCTTATATGTATCACTACCTTAAAGCAATCACCCTCGGTGAGGCATGTGCGATCGCTTTAACGTAGGGGGGCATACATCCCGTCCATATCTTTTCAAGATACTTGAAAATTTCTTGACAAATTTAGCTTTGCCTTGAAAATTTTTGATATCTTTCTTGCATGACTCATAGTGAGGGAACCTTACTACTGACAGTCATGGTTCTCCCTCATGATCTTCCCTTTTACTTTGTCATTTGAAGTCGTAAGATCCTTAGTCCACTGGGGGCTTGGTGTATCTTGCCTCCTTGACGTGGTGAAAGTCTTTCAATGTTGTTTCCTTGTACTTTACCAGAAGTATGAGCGTACGCTTATACTCCCGCTAAAGTGGGGGCTAAATGTAGCATCCTAAAATTGCGACACTTGCAATTTCGACTGCATTTGGGTCTTCATGATGGCGGTGCAACGTTGAACCTGAATGGAGACCCTGAAACTTGCTTATAACACCAAAAACTATATTTTTCTGCACCCTGGCCTGATCCCTCCTTACACCTTGCTGTCCCAGGAGGTGGGACCATGGTGCCCAGTGCCCTGGTCCTTCAAGACTAGGGCACCCTGCGCCCTGGTCCCCCAGGACCATGGCGCCCAGCGCGCCCTGGTCCCTGGCCCTATTTTGGGCCCAGTCTCTTTTGGGCATCGGGTCTTTAAGTTTGCAAATTGGAAAATAATGTTTCCTGGTCGGCCTAAGGTCGGGAAAATCAGTCTATCAGCCCTAATTGACAAGTATATAAACTACATTTCCCCTCTCAAAAGGAGGAGGATATATGTGAGCAAAAAGGCGGAAGCGATATTCAAACATTCAAACATTCAAGCATTCAAGCATTCCTTCAAGCAATTAAGCATTCTAAGTCTCCATTCAAGGCTAAGTGTTGCATTCAAGACAAGGATTCAACCATTGAAGAGGAGATCACTTACAACACATTACATACAACATACATTACACCTTCACATGTAAAAATACAAACATTCTTACAACAAGGTATCAGTACTTGTTTACATTACAAACATTTACATTTACAGCATTCTCATTTCTTGGTTAATTCCAAAACCGGGGTTTGACCTAAAGGCAAACCCCTCATCCCTAACCCCCCAATCATCCTCTCTTTTCTGTGTGTAGGTTGCAGGTACGCGGCTGTAATTGAAGATCTGGAATCCTTGTGCAGAGACGAATAGATCCCCTTCGTTTCGTGGATTTTTCGGAGGACCGTGTGCACGCCGGGCGCCATCGTCCCATCAACTTTTGCTTAAATTTTCAGAACAGCACCGTCTTGACATTTTACTGCTAATTCCAGGTTTGCAGCTTCATCCCATATCCCCATCTCTGTTTATAAGTGAATCTTTCCTACTTTACATGAATTCCTAGGTCAATCTTTCTATCTACATTTCTTTACAAAAGAGGGTATCCTTGATGTCTTAACCCTTGAAACTCATTTAGAATCCAATCTTGCATTGCCTGGGATTGGATCTTGTGGGTTTCAACCCCTCTTTTGAATGTAAAGTCTCCCCTAAGTGAAAACCATCAACCCTAGTGACTCTCCCTTCTCTCTCCTTGGAGTTGGGGAGGGGAGAACAACTAGGGTTCAATTTTTCCGCTTTACAGTTCATTAACACATAAAATTCATTAACTTTCATTAAAATGCAACATTCATCAATAATCATCAACACATATCATTCATGAACATTCATTAGCACATAATTACATTCATTAACACATAAAAATCAGTCATTATCGAATAAGGTATATTACAATCATTTCTTTCTTTGTTTTTTTCTTTGAAGCTATGAAAAGACTAAGTGGAACATCGGTTTCTTCATCATTTCCCCCATCTTTAGATGTTCTACCCTCTTCTCATGCTCTTGATGTATGTCTAGTCCTATACAAAGGACGAGGATGCTGAACCAAAGGGGGGTCCTCTGCAATAACAAAGAATTGGGTTAAATTCAAAACATTTTTTAATTATTGTTACAAGTATTTCATTAATTTAAAGAACACAACTGTTACACTTTTTACCTGATGGGGCCACATCATCTTCCACATCATTTTGTCTAGCCTCAACCTCGACATGCTGAACACCCTCTAGATCCTCTGGAGTTGAAATACGAAACATTACATTAATCAATACACCAATTGCAATTAAATTTGTTTAAAGGAATAACAGTGGTCCTCTTTACCTGATTGGGGAACATCATGTTCCTGATGTTGTCTACCCGGATCATGCTCCACTTGGTCACCACCGACTACATGCTCTAAAATATTAACAATAAAGGTTACATTAATTACTACACTAATTTTCAATTTAAGATGTTTCATTGTATTAATAATTACATAAAAAAAATTGAATAGCAAATGAATACCTCCACTACTAGGATGCACATCCAGACCTTCATTTACAGGTTTTTCTCCACGATTATCATGCTACATTCCAATGTCACGCGCAGTGTTATCATTGCTTGCTTATTTAAAAAAAATATAGTCACTTTATGTTGAAACTTAACATCAAATAGATTATTGGTTAAGTATTCAATTTGAAATAATTTTCATTTAGCTTATTTACCATTGTGACAGATGCATCAGAATCTGATGTTTGCCCACTCAATTCTTGTAGCCATTTAGCCACGGCTATATAGCCTTGTTGGTAGCCAATTCTCTTGTCATCTTCTGTGAGCGCTCTATTGAATTCAAAGCCCTGCATTTTTGCTTAGTATTGTGAATTTTGCTTGTATTGTTTGATAAAAAAAAATTGTCTACAATTTATAAATATTTTGATGTGATACTTAATTTACTGATTCTTACAATTCGTGTGACAAGTTTCATATAACCACCAGAGCCGAGTTTGTGTTGCCCATGCTTTTTCTTGTCTTGCCTTGGTTGCCTTTGACGCGTCACTCAATCTATGAAAAGTTTGAAATGTGTTAGATTATATAAATATAATAAATAATTAGTACATATTCACATTCTTAATAGTATCACATACCTTCTTCTAGCATCTGGTGGTGTATTTCCTTTTTTCCTTTCAATTCTCTGTTTTGCATCCAAAATCAGGTCCTTCCACTCCCTCTCTGGAATCATGGGGGGATGCTCATACTTTATGTTCTTCTCTAAATGTGTCCTGTATTGGTCCCTCACATACTTTAGATATGTGCCAGCTTTTTCTAGGAGCTTAGTCTTGTCGAATGTGTCATTTCCAAACAACCCTACCATACGGTTTGTGAGTTCATCTTTTAACTTTTTTTCTTGGTCATTCCACCTTTAAAGCAAAAACAAACCTGTTAGATTTAGAAAGAAACTGAAGCTACCTTTGATATAGTTCAAGAAATGGATAAAAGGAAAACTATTCTAGCAATGATATGAAATCAAAATAGTGGATAAGGGTTAGTTCACATATGATGTTCCACCTTTTATGTATGGTGGGCCCAAATATCTGCAATGTAATGTCATTAAGATTTTTATAAAAAATATCATTTCCTGCCAAAAAAACATGGGATCATTAGTCCAAAATGAGTGATCAGTAAGTAAATTACAATTAGACTATATATAATAATAATTTTAAAGTACCTGGAACTTCTGTATCTTCAAGAGAATCAATTCTTCGTCGCTCACCACCAATGTGGCCTGCAACGTTCCCGTACTAGCAATACGGGAAGATCCAGGAAATGATGGTATGTTATCACCTGTACTCACCTCTGGCGCATCCTCATGTGCATCTCCTGCCATAGTAAATGAATCCACTATGAAATGCCTCCAAGAAAAAACACTTCAAGGGTAATAAACACATAACGAAAAAGAGAGAAAAAGAGGGATCTACCACTAGTGGGTGGGTCAACACGAGCCAGTGCAATAGACGATGTCTGCATGCTACGTGTTGTCGACATTACCGTCGGCAATATAGTTGGGGTCGACCTCGGACCCATGTCAGTACCTGAAGAGTAATACATTAAATATGTAAAACATTAAAAAATCAAGTTCACAAGTCCAAAGGAGTGGTTTTAATAAATAGAACACGGTCATCACCTAAACTACCCGCAATACCCTGATCATCGCCACCAGGATGATGAGGCCCTATAAATTTTTGTAAAAACAACACATACATATTTTAGTTAATGACATAAAAGAGAAAAAAATATAAACCATTATTGAACTTTTGTTATGATTAAAGCTTTCATTACTGCTTACTTCTAAGTTTTCCATTGTCGTCAACAATAGTTGCACCCTCTTTGTTATCTCATCAGTCTGAGGGCTTATGGTTGCCAAATCAACAATCTCTTGCCTAATTTTTCTAATATTCTTTTGTACAAATTGCATAGAGTTTGCGCTAAGTGCGATGTCATCAACGCATAACACTGTCGAGCGCCCCACATCCCTATGGAGGTGCTGAGGTACTGCAAGTTCCTTTCCCTTATCTCGAACATCTGTCTGTGACAAGAATATAATTAACACTATCAAAATTGCTTCAAAACACTCAAGAAAAGATCATAATGTAACAGTTTGCTTCTATCTAATTTGTACAATTACAATGAGGTTTACCTACTCCGTAGAAGTGTCAGGACATACACCCCTATCTGTGCTATGTGGTGGATCCATGTGGCTCTGTGACAAAGAGAAAATATAAAAAAAGTTAGCGAAATGAAACCAATAGACTTAGCAAAAAAACTTAATAATACAATGGTTTATTGGATTCATTAATTGGAAGTTGGCTTAAATGGTATATATATAGTACGTACCACCCCCATGATAGTAACTTTGTTTGTATCTATACGATTCAAATTGTAATCGATTAGCAGCTCTTCCTGAAGAGGGGAAAATAGATTTGAAGGTCAAATGATCAAAACATAACAAAATAAACATGCATAATGCTAAAATATCATTAAAAGACCATTTCACCTTGCTATTTTACCTTCTCCTTCGGATTGAGCTTGATGAAGTGAAGACACCCCTTGATAATGCTCCACTTGTTGTGCTCCTTTGATTGTTGGATGTGGATGGCTCTCCAATGTTGTGCACAAATGGAATGGATTTGAAAAATGATAAGGATGAGATGATCAAGTTGCCAAGATGATTTCCTGGGCTCAAAAGGGCAGCATAAACTTACTAGATTTCAAGATGATCAAATGAAGGGGTGGAGCCCTTTATTTATAGGAAGAGGAAAGAAAAATGGATGGCTAGGATGAATTTGAGATGAAGGGCTAAGATTTACTTGTGAGCTCACACAAGCTCCAAGAGAGGGTGTGGAGACCAAGAAAGATGCCTTAAAGGCATTTCGTATCTCCACACTCCACAAGGTGCATTGGAGGAATTAAAAATTCTCCAAAAAAGGATATTATGGGGATTGGAGGAATAAAAAAGAATTAAAAATTCCTTGGGAGAGGGAATGCCTAGAGGAATGTGAGATTTCAAAAATCTTACATTCACCTAGGAAAAGAGCATTTAAAGCTAGTGGTTGGATGAAAAGGACAAAGAGTTGACTTTGTGGCTAATCATGTTGATTAACCATTAACGACTCACTAGGAGGGGGATTAGAGGAAATGTTAGGTGGGATTAATATTTGTAGGAGAATTTGACTAGGAGAGAGAATGAGTGGAGGGAATAAAAAATTAGAAGAATAATGTTAAGTGAGTTTAGGGAGTTTCTAGAAGAATGAATTAAGAAGATGATTTGAAATTAATTAGCTAAGATGAGGATTTGATTTTTTTAGAAGAATAAAGAAAGGGATTGATTTATTAAAAAAATCAATCATATGCTACAGTGACAATATTAATTATATTTAATTAATATTGAGAGGAATTTGAATTAACATAATTAATTAATTAATTATGCGAGGAATTAAAAATAATTAAAATAATTATTTTTAAGTGTCTACATTTTGCCCCTCTTTGAAGCGAGGTGTGATGACACATTGATTCAAAGAATAATCTTGTTTTGATGCTGATATTGGTTTGATAGGATGCCCTAACTCTTGATTGATATATTATGGTATGGTGATTCCCCCTCGGGAGATCAATTGAGGTATTTGGTCTTTGGAATTTTTGCGAAATTGATATCCCAATAGATTTGATTTGATTCAATTGATAAGATCTAGATTCAATCTGGTTTCAAGAAGAATTTATCCTGTATAAGACAAAGATGATCAAAGTGTCTGGTTTCAGGAAGGATTCATCCTATATAAGACATGATTGATCACAATATCTGGTTTCAGGAAGGATTCATCCTGTATAAGACATGATCGGAGTGTTTGGTTTCAGGAAGGATACATCTTGTATAAGACATGACTGATCACAACGTTTGGTTTCAGGAAGGATTCATCCTATATAAGACATGATCGGAGTGTCTGGTTTCAGGAAGGATACATCCTATATAAGACATGACTGATCACAACGTTTGGTTTCAGGAAGGATTCATCCTATATAAGACATGATTAGATCATAACGTCTAGTTTCAAGAAGGATTCATCCTGTATAAGACATGATTGATCACAACGTCTGGTTTCAAGAAGGATTCATCCTGTATAAGACATGATCGGAGTGTCTGGTTTTAGGAAGGATACATCCTGTATAAGACATGACTGATCACAACGTCTGGTTTCAGGAAGGATTCATCCTATATAAGACATGATCAGATCACAACGTTCGGTTTCAAGAAGGATTCATCCTGTATAAGACATGATCAGAGCATCTGGTTTCAGGAAGGATACATCTTGTATAAGACATGAATCGGAATCAGAATTGATTATGAAAAAGAAAAAAAAATAGAGGAAGAAAAATTAAGGTGGAAAGGATAGATGAGGAACAAATATGAAGCATTCGTGAGGTATTTGGAAAGAAGAATACGAGATGCGAGACCGCGAAGGAAAATGGGGTTAATTGAGAACTCCATGGGATTATTGAGTTTAGGATTTGATGGAATGATGGTGAGATTTTGTGCACAACAAATGTGGAGAGCCAACCTAGTTTGATGTTGCCCTGAGTGACTTGCACCATTGATTATAGAAATCAGGATGCCATGAGAAATGCAAAGTGTGGATTGACTCTGTAGACAAATGGGAATTTCTTGCACACAACAATGCAAGTGTTAAGAAACACTAATACAGAGTTGTGGGTTCGTGCAAGGAAACCCTCAAACACATCGATACCTCTTGTACATGAGAAGGTAAGTGTTGATAAACACTAGTACCAGGTCGCCGATTTATACAGGAAGGATCTAAAACATGCCATAATATGAAATATGCCCCAGTATGCACCTATCATAACATACTTGGATATGGAAGAACCCAGACAGTCATAAATAGTAGCAATCATAGGGCAAAAGATGCAAGCCTATATGAAAAGATCTAACAAAATCTAACAAGTCTCTTCCTTGTGACCACATGATACCTCTTGCCAAGAGTAGAACTAGGATGGACTTGGGATTGTTTCTCAAGACTTCTTGAAGCTTACACACAGAGGCAGAAAATCTCAGTTTCAATGGGACATTCCTTGTTCATGACTTAGGCGAAGACTTCATCATCATATGCATGTTTTATTGGGAGGTGGAAAAGAAGGAATAATGCGCATGGGTGGGCTGGATGGCAGATGATTTGTAGTATCGACATGATAGACAATGGATCTAGTTATTTACCGTGGCACCTGTACACAGGTTTTCATCAAGGTACTTGTCCATAGCGCCACCAAGTGGTTTTCACTAATGGATGAATTGTTTTTTCTTTCTTTTTCTTTCTTTTTTATTTTTTTTGTGTCATAAGGTGCCTGTTTGCCAGGTTTTCACCAAAGTGATGATTTTTTCAGGATCTTTTTCTCATTTTAAAAAAAAAAAATTTCTTGATTTTTTTGACAATTTAAGACTTTCTGAGGACTAAGCATCAAATCTTTTGAGGTGCATGATATTCATTGGATCATCCACAAGATTGCCTTTAGGAGTAGCCAATTGATAAGCTCCTGATCCATATTTCGCCGTGATTACATATGGTCCAAGCCAATTAGGCTTGAACTTGCCTTTCTTTTCTCTTTCTTGTAGATTTTTCTGATTTTCCATGAGGACAAGATCACTAGCTTGGAATTCCTGGGTTCTGACTTTTTTATGATAACTCATGCGCATACGGTTTTGATATACCCGGAGATGATTCAAGGCCTTCAGGCACCTTTTATCTAACAATTCTAGCTCTTGTAAGCGGGCAATTCTATATTCTTCCTCTGGTAGGATGTTTTGCAGCGATACCCTTAGAGAGGGGATCTCGATCTCAAGGGGAAGGATGGCTTCAAAACCAAATACTAGGGAATAAGGAGTGGTGCCTGTGGGGGTGCAGATGGAGGTGCGGTAGGCCCACAATGCAGATGGATTTGGAGGTGCCAATCATGGCCTGCTTCATTGACTGTCTTTTTGAGGATTTTTATTAGGGTTTTATTAGAAGCCTCAGCTTGGCCATTGCCTTGGGGGTAATATGGAGTGGAGAAGCGGTGTTGGATGTTGAATTTTTGACAGAGTTCTTTAACATCCTGGTTCTTAAATTGTTTACCATTATCTGTGATGATAACTTTTGGGATGCCATATCGACAAATTAGGTAGTTCAGGATAAATTTGGATATTTGCTTGCCGGTGGTGAAAGTAAGAGGGATAGCCTCTACCCACTTGGTGAATTATTCGGTGGCGGTGATAATGAATTTATGTCCATTGGAAGATGAAGGGTGGATTTTCCCAATGAGATCGAGCCCCTACTGCGAGAAGGGCCATGGTGTAATGAATGGCTGCAATTCTTGTGACTGTGCATGAATCTTGTCGCCATGCTGCTAGTAAGGGATGCATTTCTTCACATAATTGTATGCATCTTCTTCCATTTTAGGCCAATAGTATCCTATTCTCAAAAGTTTTTTAGCCAATGTGAGTCCACTTGAGTGTGCCCCACAGATACCCTCGTGTACTTCGCGTAATGCCCATTCTGCTTCTTGTTTATCTAAACACCTTAGGAGGGAACCATCAAAATGCCTTCTGAACAAGGTGTCTGCAAGGATGGTGTAATGTGCACATTGGTGGATGAAGGTTTGCTGTTGGGTTTTGGTGAGGTGTGGGGGAATGGTGTTGTCTTTGAGGAAAGTGAAGGTTTCTTGGTACCAAGGGGACTCGGGACCAACAAGAACACACACCATTTCAGACTCTAGTAGGTCGTATGCCGGTATAAACAATTGCTCGACTAAGAACTCACACTTCTGACTATTTGCTGGCATTTGAAGGAGGGAGCCAATGGTGGCCATTGCATCTGCATCCCTGTTATTTGTTCATGGGATTTGGTCAAACTTGATTACCGTGAAATGTTTCTTAAGATCTTCAACTATGGTATGGTAGGGAAGGAGTTTATCATCTTTTGTCTAGTATTCATCATTGACTTGTTTTATGATGAGTTGAAAATCACCATAGACTTGTAATTCCTTTATTTTCTAGTGGATAGCCAAGCGTAAACCTGTGATGAGGACTTCGTATTCTGCTATGTTGTTGGTACATGCAAAGGCTATCTTGTATGATTTTGGGATGCCATCTCCTTGAGGTGTGACTAATAATATTCCTACCCCCGATCCATTTTGAGTGTAGGAGCCATCAAAATAGAATTTCCATGTGGAGGATGTGGTAACAGTCATAATGAACTCATCTGGTAATTCTGTGAGAAGAGGATGATCGCCTGGAAGTGGAGCTTCAACCAACTAATCTACAATGACTTGTCCCTTGATTGCCTTTCTATCCACATATTCAATGTCAAACTCACTTAAGAGCATGACCCATTTGACGGTTCTCCCAGTGAGAGCAACTTTGGACAAGAGATATTTAAGTGGATCAATTTTAGCAATTAATTTTGTCTTATTATTTAGCATATAGTGTCATAGTTTTTGTGTGCTGAACACTAATGCCAAACATGCTCTTTCAATGGGGGTGTAATTGAGTTCATATCCTACCAACGTCGGACTGATGTAGTAAATCACGTGTTCCTTCCCTTTATCATCTGTTTGCGCCAATAATGCCCCCAATGCCACTGCAGTAGCACATATATACAAAATAAGGGGTTTTCTAGGAGCAGGAGGCATCAATATGGGAGGTGATGCTAGATATTCTTTTAATTTCTTAAAGGCCTTTTGACATAGGCAATCCCATTTAAATTTTGTGTCTTTATGCAATAGGTGTGCAAATGGATGGCACTTGTTTGCTAGTTGTGAAATGAAACATCTGACAGACTGGAGTTTTCCCTGGAGACTGCGCAATTGTCTGAGAGTTTTTGGTGGAGGCATTCCCATGATAGCTTTTACTTTTGCAGGATCGACCTCGATGCCTTTGCGGGAAATAATGAATCCTAATAGTTTTCCCAATGTGACTCCAAACACACACTTTTTTGGATTCAACCGTAGTTTGTATTTTTCTAATCTTTCAAAGATCTGCTTTAGAATGGGAATGTGTTCTTGTCTTGTCTTAGATTTTCCTAACAGATCATCCACATAGTCCTCCATAATTTTGTGTAAGAGGTCATGAAAAATTATTGTCATTGCACGTTGATATGTAGCTCCAGCATTTTTGAGACCAAAAGGCATGACCCAATAACAAAAAGTACCCCATGGTGTTGTGAATGCAGTTTTATGCTGATCCTCATCTGCTATCCTGATTTGGTTGTATCTAGAAAACCCATCAATTAGCGATAACATTTCATGTCCTGCTGTAAGGTCCACAGTCATGTCTATATTGGGGAGCGGGAAATCATCTTTAGGACAAGCTATATTTAGATCTTGGAAATCTGTGTAGATGCGGATGCCCCCAGCAGGTTTGCCGATAGGTACAATGTTGGAGACCCATTCAACATAATCTATTGGTTTGATAAATTCTGTGTCTAACAAGTTTTGGAGTTCCGCCTTGACCAAGAGTGCAATATGTGGGTGCATTTTGCGTAATTTCTGTTTTACAGGTTTTGCATCTGGGCGGACGACGAGATTGTGAACCACCAAGGCAGGGTCCAACCCTAGTATATCAGAATAGGACCATGCAAAATTGATTTTTACCTCTGTAAGGAAGTTGATGAAGTCTTGTTTCTCGATTTCTGTGAGGGATTTGGTAATGAGAACATTTTTTGAAATGACCTCGGTGCCCATGTTGATGCTGTCTGTTTCTTCTATCAACAAATTTGATTTGTCCTGTGGAAGGTAACCAATGGTAGGGAGGTCAAATCCCTCATCGTCAAATGCCTTTTCTAGGTTTTCACTTTCAGATACGCCTTTTGTTTTTATTTCTTGTTCACCCAAAGGTGCCTGAGGGAGGTTTTCACCTAGGGAATCATATCTTTTTCTTTTATTATCTTTTTTGTGGCTAAGGGCATTGACTTGACTACCAAAGTATCCCTTTTTGTGTAGTTTAATACCCTCAATTCTACTACAATCTTCCATATTTTGCGCTGTTAGGAGAGCAATGAGAGCATTATCATCGACGCAAATATCTAAAGTGGGTTTGTCTCGTTGGCCCCAGTCAATGAGTTCTTGATGGACAAGATGTAGCTCATGTGAAGTGGGAGGGGTTACGGGGGTGATGGTATTGATGTAAGCATCCAAGAAGATATCTTTCTCATATTCATAAGGCATTTCATGGAATTCCTCTTCATCAACACTTTCGATATCCGAAGAAGGACTAGAAGGGGCACCAGCGATAGTAATCTTAGGCACCGGGGTGTACCCCAAGCCTCTATTGTATCTGTAGGAGATAGGATTTATAGGTGTTTTTCTTCCTTTCTCCTTTGGTCCTAGGCCATGTCCTTTGTAACCCATTTTTTCAACTATGGTAGATGCTTTTGGGTACATTTCTTTGGATATTCTTGTTGGATCTTCATCTTCTTCCCAGTACAGCCATGAAGAGATATCTGCTTCAAGGCTCTCATTATCAAGTGGGCCCCATTGCTGGAAGGTGGTGTTTTGACATTGCATGACTGGTTTTGGGTCTTTTTTTTATCTCTTTTGGTTTGCCAAATGATTTAGGAGAGAAAGGGAGGTTTCCTATTAATAAGACATCCTCCAATTTGTATTCTCCACAGCCATTGTCCAAGATCTTGATTTGATTATCTGGTTGGGATGCTGTGGAGGCAACATTTGATGTGTCAGATGGAGGTGTTGGTGAGGGTCTATTTAGTGGGCAATGATACAGATGCTTCCCCTCTAATAGTTTGCAATATTGAAAAGGTTGGGGATCACCTTTGATAGTGATCTCTCTTCCGTTATAGGAGAATTTGATGCATTGGTGATAGGTGGAGGGTACGGCCTACAAGGAATGAATCCATGGCCTCCCTAGGAGAATATTGTAGGGGAGGTCAAGATATAGTACTTGGCAAGGGGTTTCAATTGTAATGGGGCCCACTTGAAGAGGTAAGGTGACCACGCCCTTTGAAATTCTTTCTGCATCATCATATGCCTTTATTGTGATCCTTCTTGATGTGTCTATTAGATCTTTAGAAAGTCCCAATTGTTTTATTAATTTGTATGTACACAGATTGAGCCCGGACCCACCATCTATCAAGATACGTTTGACCTTGTGCTTGTGGATAAGAGCTTCGATGTGTAAAGGTTTGTTATGGTCTTCATCTGTGGGATCATCTTTGGAGTTAAATACAATGTGTTGCTGGGCAGCAAGGTTTCCAATGAGGGCTTGGAACTGGGTGGCGTTGATGTTATCTGGAATGCGTGATTGGAGAAGGGCTTGTTCCAAAATTTCTTTGTGGATCGGGGAAGTCTTGAGAAGTTCTAGAATGGAGATCTGCGCAGGTGTCTTCCCAAGTTGATCAAGAAGGTCATATCGATGGGTGGAAGACATGGGTGGGGGGTTTGGTGGGGGAGGAACTCCTTGGATGGTGACTCTTCCTCGACATGTAGTTGCATTGCACTCATTCTGGAAATGGGAGGTGGAAGGCATGGCGCCTTGAATGACTATCCTAGCAGGATTTGGTCTGCTTTGGGAAGAAGGAGAATTGATTCCTTGGATGGTTATAACATTGACATGATTGTCTGTAGGTTCAATGCGACTTACTAAAAAATCAAAACCGGTTATGTGATTAGTGTATTCATAACCCATTGCGTTAGATGATGAGCCTTTTCCTTTATCATGATTCGAGAAGGGTTCCTGGTACATTTTGAGTTTGTCATTGTTATTACCAGGTTTTGTATTTGCTACTTCAATTTGAGGATGAAAGGACTTAAAAAATTTGTGATGAAAGGATTTGAGAAATTTCAGGATGAAAAGACTTGAGAAATTTGTGATGAAAGGATTTAAGAAATTTGTGATGAAAAGATTTAAGAAATTTGAGGATGATTGATGAAGAAGGTATGGTAGTGATGGTTTAGAAGAAACTTGATAACTAGGTTGTCTTTGACATGAATACGACTTAATGGAGGATTGATGAAGATGACAGACTCTTAGCTTCTCTCTTAGGCTTATGAAAAATGGGACAGACAAAGTTTTGACGCAATTTTGGACTTTGTGTGGATAATGACTTGGACAATTGTTTGTGTCTTGACAAATGTTTTTGCAAAGTGTTTGGGGATAGTGATGTGTTTTTACTCTACTCTTGGCAAGTATGTATCAAACAAAGCAAACACAGTGATCAAATGTATAGTATATCAAAGACACTCATGCTCATATACAACATTCTTAAGGCTGGCAAGGACAATAGTCATTGAATCCCATTTTGTTTCCCATCTACGCTTACCCAGAGCGGACACTTAGACGCTTGACCCCATTGGCTCCCCTCCACGACACTCACTTCTCGGGGCAGCCAAGCATCAATTACCATGAAAACTCCTCATGGAAAACTTTGTGTCTCTACTAAGGGCCATAAGAATATGGGCCGCTTCAAAGGTTTGACCTCCTGCACCAATGACTAGAAGGTTTTTGGCCACTATGAACAAGGTGTTTAGTAAGTCTCCTCGTTAGGAGCTACCCTTCAAAGTTGTGCAAGTGTAATTGAAGCCTATAGCCCAACGAAGCACCAAGAACTTAGTAATCACACAAACATGATTGAGATCTCTAGGATCCTACTAAGCACCCAATGTGAGAGTGAACTCTCATATAGCCCCAACCATTAACCTTTTTGTAGTCAATGGCCTATTTATTATAGTGAGTTGGGAACCCCAGGTCCGGGTGCACTCACTTGGGTCATTCTCCTCTTACCTTCTCAAAGAGAAAGTTGGGAGGGCAGGCCCACTAGAGGTAAACACACAATCAAACAAGAAAAGGTTGGAGGGTCTAGATTTCTAATCGTCTAGTAAGACAAGAGCATACTTTCTTACCTTTACGTTTTTCTTAAAGACACATAAGACAATGGTTCATTCCATTTTAATTAATATCTAGGTGCCTAATTTAAATAAATGCACAATATTTGGTTGAATCAGTTAGGCAACCTGCAAAACCACTTGAATAGTAGTTTGAAAAATGGAGTCTTCAAAAAGCGTCTTGCAAAACAACTTGATTAGTAGTTTGGAAAAATAGAGTCTTCAACAAGCGTCCTACAAAAAACAACAAAATGACAAAAATATTATTTTTTTAATTTTTTGGGAATTAATAGAAAAACATGAATAACAACTTTTTTACTAATGACAAATGTGGATTTGAAGAAAGCTTTGATGGGTAAATGGGGTTTGACTAGGTTTTTGCCACTTTCCAAGGGATAGGCAAGCGAAAAATGGGGATTTTGGAGGAGAGATGAAGGAATGGGAAAATTTGTCTAAGAGGGACAAAGAAGCAAAAGTTGGAGATGGATAATATGAGAAAAATTTGGAGGTGATTGGATAAAAGGGGAAGGAGTTATGACAAACCCTAAAAATAGAGAAATATGGGATTTTGGGCTTCCAAAAGTGGATTTTTGGGATAAGGCCTCCAAGGAAGGAAATGTGGAAAATGGCAATATGGAGAATCTGGTGAAGTTTGGAGGAAAATGGAGTTGAGATAAAGAAGGTATGGCGAAAAAACCCTAAATTTAACCTTAGATTTAATAGAGCAGACATAAACCCTAGATTTAACAGAGCAGAAACCCTAAATTTAATAGAATTAAAAAAAATGTCAAAGGTCCGGATTTCTGATTGTCTAGATAGACAAGAGCATAATCTCTTACTTTCACACTTTCCTGCAGTCAGACACATTATATTTAAATAGAGCAGATAACAGGAAATGAAAAAAAAAAAAATGCAGACAATAGTTAGCGCCTAAAAATTTCAAATAGATTAACAGAGCAGATAGTAGCACTAAACAGATAGAAAAGTGTCAAAGGTCCAGATTTCTGATTGTCTAGAAAGACAAGAGCATACTCCTATTTTCACACTTTCCTGCGGTCAAAGCATATAGTCGCGCTAAATAGAATAGAAAAGTGAAAGGTCTAGATTTCTGATTGTCTATATAGAAAAGAGCATACTCTCCTACTTTCACACAGATTATAATTAAATAGAGCAGACAACAGAGCAAATAACAGATCGGATAACAGGAATTCAAATTCCCACAAAAATGCTCACGCTAATCGCAGAGCTATCATGCTGAAACTGAAACAGAAACAGAAAAAGAACAGAAACAAAAATGAAACAGAAATAGAAAAGAAGCTATTGCGTAGAAATACAGAGCCGCTATTCTGGAACCTGCAAAAAAGATTTTTTTTTTTTTTTTTCTGCAGTCGCACTATTCTGGAACCTGCATCTCACAACTCATAAAAACCTAAAAAAAATAAATTAGTTCTTAGGGACATGGGTCCCACTGGGCGTGCCAAAATGAAGAAGGGAAAATAGATTTGAAGGTCAAATGATCAAAACATAACAAAATAAACATGCAGAATGCTAAAATATCATTAAAAGACCATTTCACCTTGCTATTTTTTACCTTCTCCTTCGGATTGAGCTTGATGAAGTGAAGGCGCCCCTTGATAATGCTCCACTTGATGTGCTCCTTTGATTGTTGGATGTGGATGGCTCTCCAATGTTGTGCACAAATAGAATGGATTTGAAAAATGATAAGGATGAGATGATCAAGTTGCTAAGATGATTTCCTAGGCTCAAAAGGGCAGCATAAACTTACTAGATTTCAAGATGATCAAATGAAGGGGTGGAGCCCTTTATTTATAGGAAGAGGAAATAAAAATGGATGGCTAGGATGAATTTGAGATGAAGGGCTAAGATTTACTTGTGAGCTCACACAAGCTCCAAGAGAGGGTGTGGAGACCAAGAAATATGCCTTAAAGGCATTTCGTATCTCCACACTCCACAAGGTGCATTGGAGGAATTAAAAATTCTCCAAAAAAGGATATTATGGGGATTGGAGGAATAAAAAAGAATTAAAAATTCCTTGGGAGAGGGAATGCTTGGAGGAATGTGAGATTTCGAAAATCTTACATTCACCTAGGAAAAGAGCATTTAAAGCTAGTGGCTAGATGAAAAGGACAAAGAGTTGACTTTGTGGCTAATCATGTTGATTAACCATTAACGACTCACTAGGAGGGGGATTAGAGGAAATGTTAGGTGGGATTAATATTTGTAGGAGAATTTGACTAGGAGAGAGAATGAGTGGAGGGAATAAAAAATTAGAAGAATAATGTTAAGTGAGTTTAGGGAGTTTCTAGAAGAATGAATTAAGAAGATGATTTGAAATTAATTAGCTAAGATGAGGATTTTCTTTTTTTAGAAGAATAAAGAAAGGGATTGATTTAAATAAATCAATCATATGCTATAGTGACAATATTAATTATATTTAATTAATATTGAGAGGAATTTGAATTAACATAATTAATTAATTAATTATGCAAGGAATTAAAAATAATTAAAATAATTATTTTTAAGTGTCTACACTTCCTCTGCACTTATTGATTTTATCGCACATACAAACACACAATTTCCCTCACGTGCCTCAAATATGCAATTGGGTTGCTTATTAGTTGACCCAGGTCGTGTACTATTTATAAAACCTGCAATATTCCTTGTTGCTTTTGGCCTTCCATCAATGTATATAGCCACTCGCTTACTTTGATCATTAACTTTTTGTTGTATATAATTAGCTGACAGTGCATACCTACGCATACTTTTTTTATGTCGAACAATCTGCATCCAATCATTATAATTGTAACAAGATCCAACAAACTCCATCAATTCAGCAACTTTGTTGTAGCAGACCTTTATGCTGTCCATGGAAAATAGGCCCAAACCATGTAACGACGAAGGTGCTATGCGATATATCCTCTCATTAACACAAAAATCAGTGTTTATTGGAGGAAGTTCCTTGGGTACACATTGTTTCAGTAGATGTTTGTACCTCAAGGGCACCTCAATGTCGCCTTTGGTCTCATCATCATAAGAACATGACCCCCCTTGAGCAAGAAAACATTCCATGCGTTTATTGAATTTTCTTCTAATCTTTTGACCTCTAGTTGATCTCCCTATTTGAGATCTACTACATGTCTCACTTTCCTCTTCTATTCCTGCATTTCCCTCACTCGAGGACGACATATTTGACAAATACCTATTTGGTGATACCTGTGCACCATCAAATGAGAGAGTTAATTGGTAATGAGAGAGATATTTTGCAAATGAGGGTAATATTGATGAAGAAGTTGGCCATAAAGTTGATGTTGAGATTAAAATTTGAGTAAGTCCAACTGGGGCCTCAAGTGTTGATAACTGTATTAGATTTGCTGCTAATGTTGAGGTTTGAAAAACTGAGGAAGTTTGTTTTTCTTGTAATTTTTTAAAAATATATTATTTCTATAAGGTGTATTGACTTATACCTGTTGATCCATGAGACTGTGCAGGATCCTCATCAAAGGGGTTCGGGTTCCTACACCAACAATTGAGCATCATAAGCGTTACATTTGTAATTTGATAAACAATAAATACTGCAGTATCATAAGCATCATAAGCATCACATATGTATCGTCATATATGTAATTGAGCATCATAAGAATCACATATGTATCATCATAAACATGTAATCCATCACATACGTATCATAAATAACCATCCATCACATAGCTAATAAGTAGTCCACATTCCATAAATAAACACAAAGTTCAAAAAATGTCACATGTATCATCATAAGCATGTAATCCATCACATATGTATTTTAAATCACCATCTATCACATAGCTAGAGGTGCATCATGAATTAATTAAGTAATGGCATTAGAATTCAAAACATATGAATTATTTATGTAACCATATAAGTCAAATCAATTTCTATCAAGATATCAATATTAAATAGATAATATAATAATTGCATCTCATACATTTCATTCATGTCATTGATCTTCTTCATCCAACTCATCATCATGACCATGATGATGATGATGATGATGATGATGATGATGATGATGATGATGATGATGATGATGATGATGATGATGATGATCATCATCATCATCATCATGATCATGATCGTCATCATCGACGTCGTCATCGTCATCATCATTGTGTTCGTCATCACCATCACCATCACCATCGTCAGCAGCAACATCATCATCATCAACTTCTTCTTCGTGTACATTTCTGTTAGGAACATCATCGACTAACTGTCGATCATGATCATCATCTATATCATCTTCTACTTCTTTGGTATCTTCTTCTTCCATCACATTATACATTATCGGCCTTCCTCTTGGATCATGTCTAACAACAAATGACCAACTCGGTTTATGTGGAACCTCCGAGTAAAATACTTGCTCACATTGACTTGGAAGAACATAGGGTTCATCCCCAACTCGTTCAAATGACCTTGTATTAACCATTGTAAATCCATTATCATGTTCGATAATAGTGCTATTAGGATCATTTTTATTCAGTCGTAGCCTATACCATTTGACGATGAACAGAACTAATTTGAAGGAATTAAAGTCACACTCAAGTATATCATCCAAAATGCCATAGTATCGATTTTGAGACTCTTGAGGATGTATGTCGTTTCTAGCTGAAATATTGGTCACCTCAAAGACTGCAGTTATCCCAAAATCACAAGTTTTCTTTGTGTCATCCAACTGTTTGATGCGAAATTTATGACCATTGCAGCACATAGCCTTGTGGTGTTTGACTTGCAATATGTCTAACATATTAAAATTATTGCATCATGAGTTGATAAACATATGGGTGATTAATAAAATTGTATGTGCCTGTTGATCTCTTAAACCATATGCTAAATCAATTTCCCTTTGTGTAACATTGGAATCTCCATTACGATGAGCTTCTTTAACCAATGAAGCAACACCATCCCATGTTAATGTGCGACTAGAATGTTGACATTGTTCAATCCACACCATCATCCAATCAAGATTGTTTGCAATATACAAATGTAGAGCATCCCACTCTCGACCAACTATACAAATAATTAATAGACCACTTACAACTAATTTATTTAAAAGATGAAGAATTAATTTACTACAATAACATCTTATAATTACCTCTCACTTTCTTCAATCTACCTTTCCCCATCAAGTGCTCCCCTTCGAATTTATTAATGGGGTTGGGATCCCAAATGCGATCTACGTGGATCAATGTATTTGTACCATCATCTTCAATTGTGTTTTCTGGTGCACGATCGTCATCTTCCATGGGATCATTATCTTTAGCTTCGATATTCACACCTCCATGTTCCTCCACTTTGAAAACCATATTCTCAGGGTTTTGTTGATCCATACCATGTGCTCTAGTGTGCTCCACCTATATAAAATTGATATACATAAATAAACCGTGATCATGATCTCATTATCAAGTGATTTCTTATGTATATAAATTGTTAAAACGATATAATGAACAACTTACCAGTGGATGATAATCATGTCCCCCTTCAATGTGACCATGCTGCATACAATGTTTCTTAGTTGTTTTGATTAGAAGTCTTGTAGTCTTTAAGCCCTTACAAATTTTGCAGGGACAATAACATTTCCCATCACCTTTTCTTTTCAAGTTAGACCATAATCTAGCAATTGTCTCCTTATTTTGTTCTTCGCTGATATTATCTGACGTGGTCTTTCTTCGCAGGCTAAAAAATCAGGCTATGGAAACTTTAGTGCAAAAGCTTCACAAAAATTGCAAATCGAACCAAAACCATTTAACTCTTTTTTTTCATCTTAAAACATTGAACTTAATAGAGAACATATTTAATGTAGCTGATTGTGTGAATTTCTGAGCATTGTGTCTGCAAATTCTTACTAAAAGTTTGCCTGTTGCAGACTTTCTGAGAGACATTTTTGAGTATTCTAAGCAAATTAAGCATTTATTTTAACATACACTTATTCATCCACATTGTAGGGATAACAATACAAGGCTCACATATTGGTCTAAGAGGATGCCATGACTCACAAAGTAACTTCCCCTTGTTTGTTTAATGGGATTAGCCTCCAAGACACAGCCATCAATAATCACTAAGAATGTACAATTAGATCGTAGCTACCCATACAACAAACACTTATCCCTATCCTCAAATTTTCCCAATGTTTGATTCCTTATATACACTCATCTAAGGTTATCTACGTTGATCTTGGTGAGGAATCACATCACAACAAAGAAGGCAACATTTAAAAATAGCAAGAGTTTCACTAAACTACCAAAGATCATAAATATTGAAAGAAAGCAAAAATAGTACCAATAATAAGTCAAATAAATGTGTTCAATTCCAATAGAAAATCAAACATAGCCACAATAACTACACAATAGATAAAACTCATAATAGTGATTAATCTAATTCAAACAAGATAAAATAAAATTGTTGGCCCATGCAACAAAGATGAGAGATCATCAATAATTGAAGGAAACTTCACAATCCTTAAAATTGCACATTACATAACTATACGATTAGAAATTGTGGCTAAATAGAGTGAGGGTTCATCATGACTCCAATAATAGTCCCTCATGTGTGCATTTGTGGCATGAACACAAAAAATCCCACATGGCATGGCCATGTACTTAATGGAGAAGACATGCCTAGGCTACATGCCCAAAAAACATGAATATAATAATAGTCCCTCATGCATGCATTTGTGGCCTGCACACTACAAATCCTAACATGTCATGGCAATACACCTCATAGAGAAGACACACCTAGGGCCACATTGCACATACAAACGTGCCTCACAAAGAAGACATGCATAGGGCACATGCCACATAGCAATGTGTCTTATGGAAAAGTGTGCATGCATGTCACACACCAAAGCTATATGTATACATCATGAGGCACATTCATATGTTATCAAAAACAACCTATTGTATCTAACATGAGTTCCTCTCTACATGTGTGAAAATCTTCCAACACTAATCGCCACTAAGAAGGAATAATATAAAATGCATCTTCAAATATTTGTGTGTGTGTGTGGAATTGTGTCTTTGAACCCAAATCGCTACCATCAACAACATGTAACCATCAGCTACATTATATCAAAACATAAGTATGGTGTGACATCATATCTATTTGCATAATGTCAAAACACATGCAAACATGAAAATCATCATAGCATGAAAAAAATCAATCTCCACATGTTGGAACAAAGATATAAATAAGATAATAGGGTAAGAGGAAACCCATACCAAGAACCACATACCAACTATCGGCAATGCCATTAAGATAAATGTAGGATAGGATACCACTATGAGCCATCCAATGGTCCATTCTATGAGGAGAACTAGGGGATACTATCTTTGAAATGTGTGGTCAATAGAGATAATCCCTACTAATGCCACAATATGTCACCATAGCTTCTTGAGTTTTCCATTCTTCTACTTAACACCACATTTATTGAGTTCCTCAACAGTGAGGTTGGTTCTCAATAGGATGCACAAACATGTAAACACACAAGTCCCTAATTTTGAGTTGTTTGTGATCCCCTCATAAAGTTATACGAGGAGGAAGAGGAAGAAGAGAATGGATGTAGTAGAGGAAGCTCATGTGAATTTTTCTGGGTCTATTGCATCCTACACATGTTAATTCTAAACTGTCACAGTGAAGGGGTATTCGAACATTCAATGATTCTTGTCCTTTTAGATGTTTTATGTTTTGTTGTTGATGAAAATGGTGCAAAAATTGCTCCCCCGGTGTTGAAGTCATCATTGAACTCTACCCAAAGAATTCCAGGTAGGTGTTTGGATTTTGATAGTGCTATGGGCGAACAACATTCACATGATTTCTAAGAGTAATGTAGGACTGTTATTAGTGGTTGACATTTTGATTTCTCTCAGATACATGCCATTGACTGTAAATGACAAAATAAAATACCATGTTAGCAGGTTGACAATCTATGGCCATCGAAGGTAATTCGAAGGTATTCAATTGGTGCAACGTGCATTCTCTACGTATATAGATAGATGTCCTCTCTAGTGCCTTATTGTAGAAAAATTGTTGTTGGCCATTACATGGCATGAAGTACACTTTGCATATCTGTTTATGACTGATTATCGGTTGTTGCTATATTTTATATCAAACAATGCATTTACATAATACTCATTATTTCATATTAGCAGTGATAGTGTAGATATGCTTGACAATTCCCTGTGTTTTGATTTCTTTCAATGAGATACATGACGTTTTATCCAACATGGACTGTCAAACTTAACAGTTTGGGCTTACTTGGCACCCCACTGATTTGTCTTTTAAACAAAAAAGTCCCACATATTCAAATGTCTATTTTTCCTTTTCCATGTTTATATTTCATTCATATTCATATAACATTTATCTATATACACCTCATATTCACTCTACTAATGTATATGTCTATATAGGTCTGTCACACTTGTGATTTGCATTATCTAAGTGACACATCAATTAAGTACATTACATGTGTGCTGCGGAGAATGTTTGTGATTTTCTATCCCTATTTATAATCAAGATGAAGCCTTTATTTGTTTCATATTTTGAATGCTATAGTTACCACAAAACTTATAGTATTTCATTTTCTTCGTCTACAGGTTATTGACAATTCTTATTGCTAGCAGTGAAAATTTGTCACGTCTTTTGGCACTTCCTGATAATGTAATGAGAACCATTGTTCTAAAAATTATTGATGACCCCAATAGGGATGCATGGAATGTCCATGTCAAAATACAACACTTTTTGGACCCTATGTCGATCTTTCAAATTGATTGTTGGAATTGGTTTCTCATGCCACATGTTGGTGTCGGTCGACAACTGTGGCACATTCATCTTTCCATGATCTTTTGGCCCATGATTCTTCCATAGTTTGAATTGTTGTGCACGTTTACATACACCCATGCACAAGGACGAACCACAATTACAGTGTATGGTGACTCGATTGAACGTGTGGCCAATCATTTTTCATCTAAGCTACTATTTATGAACTACACAACCTCATTCAGGAGAAGAAGCAGGACAACTAGATGGTCTAGATTTTGTAGGATCTAGTCTAGATTTGACTCTTAAACAAGATTAAAATGAAATGTATTATTTTCAAAACACTTATTGACATTTATTTATCGTTAAAGCACAAATTGATGAAATTAGGCAAGACCCTGTGTTTTATACTATCTTTCATTTTGCGAACAAGTTTATGTCTTTCTATTTTTTGTTATGCAATGTACACATTTTTATTTGATGGATACATTACAATTATTAGTTAGCATTTCCATTTATTTAAATTAATTACGTTTTGCAATTCTGAAGGGTTTTTTTATGTCAACTTTGATTCAATCACTCCTTATTCTCTATCATTTGGTTGGCACAAGGTGAAAAGATGTTAAAACTGAAAGCAAAATACTACATATAGCTGCTCCTACAATAGAAAATGTAAAGATTTTTTTTTGAAATGATGAGCGATGTTTTGAGAACGGTTACAACTCTTGCCTTCCTAAAGGCCAATGGACTCAACAAATAATATGTTTTTTTCTTCTGGTCACTTGATGTGCTCTTATCTCAATAGTCATAGGACTAATCTTATAAGTCCTTTCTATAGGTTTTCTTCAAGATATAAAATCTTTTAGGTATCTTCATTGTCTACAACAACTTGGCTATCATTAATCATTGTTTTTAGATGGCTGCACTGTATCATGTGATTGCATGAAAAAAGGCGATTTCAATTGAATCTTGTGTCATTGTTTTTGTTTGGTTGTCTTTGGTTGTCTCTATCTGATGGACTCTATAAACCTTGTTTTTGGATGATCATTATTGTCTTTCTATAGCTTATTGACCTCCATTTATGGAACATCCTCAAAGTCTACGATTGTCACTAGCATGATCTTTGCTCATTAAAATTTGGACCATACTATTGATATGCCAACTAATTGAAAGCTTCTAGGAAATTGCTTTTTCTTTTGCTCTTGTTAGAGTTTGCTCTATACTGTCACAAAAATACATGACAATATGACATACTATCCTTATTCTCATATTGTCACTTTTGCACTCTTATTTGTAGTAATGGCTCTTTACAATGGACTACTAATTTGCCCTCTTCATGGTACAAATTCCTCATGTTAGGATGTCTGTCCATGTGAAACCTTTGGTTCTAGAGTGGAGACTATTCCTTAATAGGTGTGAGAAACTATCATGGTAGCTAATGGTCCATGCACTTGTTTCCATTACAAACTTCTATTACAAACTTTCAGAGTTGCAACTTCCACGAGCCCCTCTAAGATTCCAAAAATATTGTCTTTGGTCAAGAATTCCGATGATGGCTTTTGATTTGTCTTAATAAGAATTCATCATTACTAGTGTTTGTTTTGTCTTGACATTTATCTCTCCCTCATTTATACCCTACTCTTTTGGATACTGTCTTAGACATTACACTAATGTTTTCTCATATTTATTGTTGATAAATAAACCTTACCTTGACAATGAAAGAATTTTTTTACAGACATATAGCAAATAATTAAATGTTTACCAACATCCTCCTTGCGTGTGCCAAAATAGGAGCTTTCGAACAAGGTATGGACATCCATCAAAGCATAATCGAGAGAGCATTGGAATATAGGTCGGTTCTTGTCCAAAAAGATTCAGGATGTAGGGTTTCAAAAAGGGAGATATGGAGGGTACGAATTTACCCTCATGGGTACCGATTAAGCCTTCAAACAAACTAAATCGATCCCTACCCATGTTCTTCGCGGGATCGGTGCTAAACAAAAAAAATCAAGGTTAATGCAGATCGAAAATAATGGCATCTTTGGTTGGGTTTAATTTAGAGCAGAGACAACATTGATAAATTAAGCAATAAAAGATCGATACTATATATATATATATATATATATATATATATATATATATATATATATATATATATATATATATATATATATATATATATATATATATATATATATATATATATATATATGCCATGATTTGCAGGAACTGTGAAATGAAAACAAACAAAACAAACAAATGAATACCAAAAGTATTACCCAGCTGATTTGTGGTGAGGAGAAGTAAATAATGGCATGGTCTCAAACAATTTGAACTCCACCTTTGTAGGCCAATCGAAATATAGCAAGAAATTGGAGGGGTTATGATTTTGAAAGAATCCCCAGCCTATCGTTTTCAACCTATGATAAAATACATTACCAAGATCGCAGGAATGCACAAAATGGATTAATTCGAAAAAAACCTTAATTACCTTGCTTGTGCAGAGATCGCTCTAGTGGGAGGGGCAGGGAAGCAAGATGGTCATCGCTTGTGTTTTTTTTTTTTAATAAAATGCTCGAGGTCATCATAATTCTGACAAACATAGGTCATCGGAATTCCGACGAACACGGGCATTTTTTTTAAAAAAAATCAAATTTTCACACAATGCTCCTTGTCCATCGGATACCTCTGTTGGAATTTAACCCCAAATGTATTAGTGTTGGATTTCAAGAAACTATACAAAGATACCTGCAAAACTGATATTTTGATAGAGGACATAGATTCGAAGATCAACAAAGCACAAAATGAAATCAACAATATTGCTGACAACTTAATAGGAACATCAGATTCATTTTTGGAAGTTGAAAAGAATATTGTAGTTCTTGAGGAGAAAATTGAAAAGTTAGAAAAAGATAAAGAAAAGATAAAGTTTAAGGCAAAAGATTTAAAATGCAAACTAGGCCCTAAACTGGATTACCTCATTTCCTTGAGAAAAGAAATTTTTGAGGCTCTAGTTCCAGGACTTAAGACACCAAAAGAGCAAATGCACATACTCACTGGTACAATTCAGAGAATAGAAGTGACATTAAAGGACAACAAAAGGGTCAACGACAATCAAAATCTTGCATTGGTAGACATCTATCAGATTGTAACTCACCGGTTATAAGGATCTAGGTAGGAACCACACTCCATTGACAATGAATAACAACCTTTGTCATTGTTGCCAAAGGGGGAGTAGTGGAGATGAGAAAAATGATCAAAAGAAAGACATTATCAGCTCAAGGGGAGCACACATTTTGGTAACACAGTTTTGACAAGTTTTCACAAATTTTTTTGGACACTTTTTGGATTTTTCTCATGAGTGTTGCCATCAATGCCAAAGGGGGAGATTGTTGGAAAATGAACACCCCAATGAGAAATTATAGGTGATTGAAGGTATTGTCATTTTTGGCAACCTTACAATCATATGATACCGGTAGGCACCGGCACCAGCAG
Source organism: Cryptomeria japonica (assembly GCF_030272615.1). NCBI lineage: Eukaryota > Viridiplantae > Streptophyta > Pinopsida > Cupressales > Cupressaceae > Cryptomeria > Cryptomeria japonica. The sequence goes on along the minus strand of NC_081406.1, from coordinate 44,407,856 downwards.
ACTCTACATCGACATACAGTTCACCAGCACCGAAAAGAAAGATTACTGACACCCTGGCCGACATGAATTTTTTTAATTATATTTTGTATTTAATTGTAAAATCCTTTTGTAAGCCAACATGGCAGATTGTAATAAGACTCATATAAGTATGAGATCTTGTAGATCTTTCAGGAGATGTATGTATGTATGGTTAGATTATTGTAGACCTGATGTGCGAATTGTAAGGCAAATTTTGGATAAGGGTTTATGATTATTACAAGAGCTTAAACCGATACTAAACCTGGCATAGCAGATGCTAATTTGAAGCAGTACATGACATTGGATTTGTATAATCCAATTTTGTAAGTCAGTGAGACTTCTTCTGTAACTGAGTAGTGAGCTCTAGGCACTTGGCCTTCCTACATGTGCAGGCCCCTATTGTAACAGTAATATTCTCTTATTGGCCAGTAAGAAAATATTGTGGGTCACAAATCCCACCGAGGTTTTTCCCACACTGGGTTTCCTTGTTAAAAATATTGTGTTATGGTGTGTCTTTCATGTTGTACTTTTCATCAAGGCATATTTGTAAATCCCTTAACCAGGTGATTCCTAACTGGAATTAGTTCTTAACAGGACTTATTGTAAAGCTTTAATAGGCTTGGCTCCTAACAAGGCAAACTTCAGAAGAGTTCAGATAGCTATCCTTGTGAGTCTCATCTTACCATGGTTTTTACCTATTTAGGTTTTCCACATATAAACATTTGTGTCAAGTGGTGAATGCTTTTGTGGTTGTGATCTTATTTGTTGACGTGGTTAATTTCTGATAAGGCATGTTATGTAGAAGCATTGAAAGATGAATGTGTTGAAGTTATGATTAAGCATTGTTGATGTTTACAAGATTGAAGTTGTTTACTGTTAAAGTTGTCATAACAGTTAAACTGGTTGATGTCAAGTATTCTTATGAATATTGATCTTGACTGAGATATGTTTACTTTGTTTGACTGAGTTTGAGTTTGCGAACTTTGTATCAGTTTTTCAATATACTGATTCACCCCCCCCTCTCAGTATTCTACCGTATACTTATTCTTTCATCATACCATCAAATGAATCCTCCATTCCTATCTTTTGTCTTGATCATATAAGAGGCAAAATAATGTATATGCATGCATGCTTTGGAGAATTCAAGCCTTAATCCTCTACCATCAATATCCATTACACATTATCCTTCCACCTCATGCATCTTTATCCACCATCCTTGCATCCTTAATTCTACTACTTTTAGTGTGGGGCATTTCACTCCTTTGTAGCATAGTCCTTAGGTCTCCATCACCCTACCCTTCATCCTTTATTCCTCCATTTCCTATCCATATCCATCCACTTGATCCATCTATCCAAACAACAACTCCCTCCTTCCATTCATACATCCTTTTACCAATCCTTGGTTCTCCCTTGTCATTGGTTCCATTCAAATCACATCCTATCCACCAATCCACCCCATCCTATCCAATTTCTAATCCACTCCTATCTCATCCAATCACATTCTCAATCTCTTCCAATTTAATCAATAATCCCATCCCCAATCCAATCCTATTCAATCATCCATCTACCTTTTCATCCTATCTAATCATTTATCCTTCTTCCAATCCTATCCAATCCATGAAATTGAGCTTTCCCCATCTACCTAACCTCACACTAACTTGTGCCTAATCCATACTTTGCTAATCAAATCCAAGTGCCAATCCTCTCATCTATAGATCTTGCACATCTAACTTTTCTTTTGTCATCCATCAATCAATCCATCACCTTCCCATCGGGATTCCTCCTTCCCTAGTCCGACAGTTTATCCAAATCCATGTCCTACTCTTGGCAAGAGATGTAAGTTGGTCATGTGCATATTGTTTGCATGCTTGAGATTTTCTCTTTGTTTTCATCTTATGTTCGAGGACTATACTTGTTTAGGATTGCCTTGATCATCCTATATCTTGGTATGTCTTGGCTGGTGTATAATGGGGCATAGTTTTCATGGCATGGTGTGTTTGAAGGTCTTCCTTGTACGAACCAACAACCTTGCATTAGTGTTTATCAACACTTGCATGCTTGTGTGCAAGGCATTCCTGTTTGACTGAGCGTCGGTCCATGCCTCGGATCTTCATATCATCCTGGTTCTTATAATCAATGATGTAGACTATCCATGATAATATCAAATCTATGTAGACTATCCATGATAATATCAAATCTAGGTTTTCTCTCTATACTCGCTCAACAAGAAATCCAATCCATTTATCATTTCTTTGTCTCATTTCATTTACAACACTCCAACCCATCCTAGTTCCCTCTTTCATTATCTTCATCCTTTCATCACTTATTCTTCTAATTCCTTTCGAGAGCACACCCGTGTTCTTTGAACCCACATGTCCTCTCGAGGGTGCATACCACCACTTCCTCATCATCCTTCCTCCTCATCATTCTTCCCCATCTCATGACTGGGGCATCGTGCTTCTAATCCTTATCCTTTTCTTCATCTCATGACTGGGGGCATCATGCTACTAGTCCTTATCCTTTTCCTCCACTATGTTTTATTCTTCTTTGATATAACATCATTTCACGATGCTATATCAAAGAGTGGCAAAATGTAGACACCTAAAATTAATATTTAATTAATTTAAGCCTATCAACATAATTAATTAACTTAATTGTGCTATCCTTATTCTTCTCAATGTTAATTAAATCTAATTTAATTAATTCTATCATTATTGTCCAATAATTAATTTATCAAATTAATTATTCCCCTACTCTTCTAAAGTCCCCTCCAATAATTATTTCCTCTAAACCCACTCAATTAATTAATTCTAATTAATTAACGTAGTCATGTGATTCCTACAAATCACTTTTCCTAATCCCACTCAACCTAATTAATCCTTCTAGAATCTCTCATAGTCATGCTTATCATTATCCCTCAATTTTTAATTCTCACTCATGTCACATCAACATTGAGTCTCTCAAAGAAATTCAAATTTCTTTGAATCCCTCAATGCATCCTTATTTTGGAATTTTTAATTCCTCATATTTGAAATTCAAATTTCTCCCCCCTTTTCCCAAGGAATTTTATATTCTTGTTTATTTTCCCAAGGTACCCTTGATCCATGCCTTCTGTCTACAATCAATCTCAACCCTTCATGATCAAATCATTCTTGGCCCTCCATTGGCCTTCTCCAATCTATAAGTTGGAGCCTATTCTCCTCACAAATCATCCACTTCTCATGCATTGTCATGCTGCTCTTTTCTCCTCTTCTTTCTCCAATCTTTCAATTCAAATCCATTCTATCTTGTTGAGAACTTGGAGAGAATTCCACATCCAAATCAAGCAAGAAGCACATCAAGTGGAGCATCAAGGGTGCATCCTCACCATCCACTTCATCAAGCTCAATCCGAAGGAGAAGGTAAAATAGGAAGGTAAAAATGATCTCTTGATGTTTTAGTCTTTTCATGTTTATTTCCTTATGTTTTTTATCATTTAACCTTTCATCCCATTTTCCCTCTTCAGTCGCCATAGATATTATACCTGTTAACATTATTTCGGGATTGTCTGTAGGTGACATTTTCATCGGGTGGAACCCCTTTCTTTTGACTTCACAGCTATGCTCATTGTACAGGCCAGGTGTCTTTTCGACATTGTTTTCGATGGCTTTCTTTTTCTGTTTGAGGTTAGGGGCAATGCAAATTTTCCAAATGGCTCGGGTTTTGATGGCTGTGCATCCTGTTGGACCCCACTTTACATTGTGCAAAGATAGGGACACATGGCGCCTCTGCACTATTCATCCTTTTTCTGTTTAGATGCTCCTTTTCAGATGTCCTTGGAGTTGTCGTGTGTTACCCATGATGACCTACCTCTCTGGCTCTGATTCGTGTCAAAATATTTTATGTCCGGGGAAGTATGGAGATGATATGACAAGGTGAAGGCAACAACCTCAGAAGCTATTTTGCTGGGTGTGTTCGTGCAGGATGCCACGATGGTTTTTCTGCTCAGAAGTGGTTATGGGAGGATGGCGGATGCTTTGGACTATTAGTTGAGCCGGGGGCTCTATTTATGCGGTTTTCTTTCTTGTTTTAGGGGTTCAAAACTTTTATGAAAAAGAACAATTAAGGATTCTAGATAGCAATTAAGCCTTTTAGTTGTTAATGTTTTCTAAGAAAAGGATAATAAAATTGTGCCTACGGCCTCTACGATGTTTGTTTTCAGTATGTTGTGATAGTTTTCTATGCATTCTTATAATTCTGATGACTTTAGAAATATATGTTTAATACTCTACCGATTAAACTATGATTTGCACTTGTTATCTAGTGGATGCGTTATGTATGTTTCATTATGTTAAAAGGAATCTTGGTTGTGTCTTGTTTATGGTTCTATTCAGATATATAGATTGTTGAATGGGCTTTAAAACCAGATGTTTCTAGGTTTTATATGTTGTTTATGTTTTTCCCAAAATGCTCTGGTGCATCACCTAAATAGTCTAGATCATTTTTCTTTAAGTTTCTTCTTGTAAAGATGTAAATCAAGCTAACTTCAATAAAAGCCGAAATACTCTTTATTCTTAAATAAACTCAAAAATTGGTTGATAAGTCTATTTCATTCCATTTTTCCATTCATAGCTTCAATTGAACATTCCATTTAGATTGTAATAAACACAAAATTTCTATAATAGATAATGATTCCTCATTCAATAAATCGATATAAGTAGTTTTTCAATCATACAATACTTACGCATTTCAAGTTGTCGTAAGTTCAATAACAAAATAATACAAAGTAAAGGGTGAGATGCGTCCGTTGATCTGCAACCCAAGCTGTTGCCAATGCAATCTTTAGCATGAGGATGAGAACAAGATTCAGACGCTTTTTCTGCCCAACCTTGAAGCTTATGCTTCCCTGGAATTCTTGTTCAATCAAGAATACCCGACCCTGCATGAATTGCTTAGCAAAAGAATTTGAAAGGAAAGATGGAATCTGGTGCATACCTAGATGATACAAGCATTTTCATTTTTCTACTTCTTTTAAGAAACAAGCATTCATTATCATTCAAGGATGTGGTAGAGAGGATAAAATAAAAGAATTCCATCTATTTCAATGGTTTATTCAATTTGATTACTCGGTCGAGTATAATGCCATGCACAACAAAAACAGATAGTTGGAAAAGCAACTATTCTCTCTATAATCCACATTCGGCACCCGTCCTGGAAGGTAACTTTCCACAACACAAGTCTATCTAGCTTTGTTCACATAAATTCATATAGAAGACAATCTTTCACCTTTTAATTCTAGCTTCCTATTTCTTGTAAGATAAAAATACTATGCTAAGAAGACAATCTTTCATTTGAATAGAAATTGATAAAATAAATCTTTTATTACAACCAATCCTATCTGACAGGAAACAATCTTTCCCTTCTATCTTTCAAGCAATTTAAAGACAAGATTAAAATATTAAGAAGGTGTAACACATGTATGTACCTTACATATAAATTGAATAAAATGAGTACACATTCTTTTATTCAATTATTAAAACATTAAAATAGAATAATCATTAACATGCATTCCATTCTTATGGTTTAGAATTCTAAGTTTATCTCATCTAAACTCTCTCTCTATCTTTCCAAGTGTCGTGGTTCATTTACCTCTTTTCTCAAAACATCATATTTAGTTTAATACTAATATTTGACTTTTCATGATTTAAAACTTAACACACCGACTTTACTAATTTACTATAACAACAATCTAATATTTCCTTGTGATATCAAAATAACTTCATTATTTATAAATCGTTATCATATTATTTCATCTTCTTCCTGGTTCAATCTCAAAGTTTCTCTCTCTATCCTCTTCCTTTATTTAGAGAGGATTGGGTGATCTATGAGAGTTTCACTAAGTTTATCAACAAACTTAAGAAAGTATTTCACTATTGTATCTATATTTACATGAACGTAATTTTTGAACAATTAACAATGATTCCTTTCACGATTCTATCTCTTCCATTAGTATATTGCATAGGTCTAAAACTAGATCATCCTTTAAAGAATATGTAAAGCAACCTATAATGCAATTCCTACTACTCTTTAACATCTTCCATGCATGTTCTTAGTTATTTTATCATATATACCTCATAATACATTTCTCTATAAGACTATTCAAAAGTGAGTTCAAACAATTTTGGTCTAATCATGGCTTGACTCAATCAAACTTCATTCTAATAAACATTATATAACTTCATGACTCACTTACTATCCTTGCATAATGACCAAAGAATTAAGGTAGATCCTACCTCCTTATGCTCTTTTTACTGGCTTGAGGTGATGGATTTGCTTCCCTCTTCAAATTTGCTTTCTCTCTTTCAAGATGGTACACAACCTCTTTGACGCTCTCCATCTGTTGATTCTTCTATTAACTCTATCCTTCCTTTCTATCTTTTATTTCTAAACTTTACTCTGAAATTCGACTCTAAATATGAGATGATCATGATTGATCTTTTACGATTTGATTGAAAACTATTCTAAATCTCACTACTTTTCTCTTCTTCATTCCATTCTCTAATCCTTGGTTGCATCTCTTCTCTTTTTCCTCTTCCATCTCCCTCCCCCCTCTCTTCCAACTCAATGGTCTATATATAGTATTGTTGTCTACCTTCCTTTCCTACTTTCGGGCTATCTCTTCTAGAGGTGGATTGATTCTAAGTGACACCACTCATGATCTAATTGCATCATAATAGTCCTAATCATATTTGAACATCTATGTGTTCACCATGTAAAGTTATTCATTATCCATTTGATGACACCACACCACTAAAGTTGTTAAGTCCCTAATTATAGATTATCCATGTGGCTTTTAACTCCAAGACTAAGTCGACTTCACTAAAAATAACTTCCTAAAAACATGCAAGTTAACTAATACTAATTTCTTTCCACACTTGTTGATCAAGGTGTGAACATTGGTGATTTACGTGGGCTGATGAACTATGTTCTATTAATTCATGCCACATTAAATAGCAGTACCAACCTGTGTAAAATGTGGTCGGTGTTTTAATTTAGTAGTAAAGGGAGGAGGTGTGTTGACTCCTTCTAAACTATGCCTGCCTTAATTAATGCAACTACACATAAAACTAGCCAACTACCATATTGGATCTGCTACGTAGTGATTGGGACAGCTTTATCCATTAAAGTTTCTGCTTGCAACATGGAGTATGTTTCATAAAATAGGGAGGAGGGTGGTCATCGATGTGTATCCTTTATAAAACAACTCACCTTAACTTACCTCCCACCGCATTCGACTTGCATGTGGAGTTTGAACTTTCTAAAAAGGGAGGAGGGTGGTCGATGGTAATGCTGACCCCTCCCTTTATTTAAGGGGGGTGGTCGATGTTACCATCGACCACCTTCTTTAATATATATTTTTCTTTAAATTAACCCCGCCATTATCACTATTATAATTTGTTTTATTTTAATTTCATTTTTATGATATTTTAATATATAGTTAATGTTTTTTCATTAATATATATATATATATATTTAAACATTAATCTTTGTTTAAATAAATTCTTTAATAAACACTTTCTATAATATATATATATATATCGGATTTTCATTACATAATTTAATTTCATAAATACATTATTTCGAATGGTCATGATCATAAAATAAGAAAATAATCACTTAAGCATAATTAAATATTCAATATATATATATATATATATATAAATGTATATATATATATATTATGGATTTTTTTTAAATAGTTTAATTCCTCAAACCTATTTACATATTTGATAATTACACTCTTATCTACAAGTCTGTGATCGAATTATCATTAGAATTCATATACACATGTATATAATGCGTATATATTTTTGATCTCAAATGATTACGTATATGTATAAACAAAATTCTTGACGAAATCAAATTTCACTATAATTGGATATTGATATATGTATATGATTGAATTCTTATATACATATACATTTTATACTATTGACCAATTTACAAAAGTACTTATTAGTACGCTTTTCCATACATTATACATATCTGAACAAGAGGACATAAAAACCTAGGGTCGATATTTGTTTTCGAATCATCTACACATTTTATCTCTTTTAACCATAAAGCTTAATATTTCACCATTACTCATGCAACTTAAATTCAATTCAATCGCCACTCACATCATGCAATCAATGACACATGTATAATTATTTAAATCAATCTACTACTCATTCCAAATTCATCATTTCAATTTGAACAAACACTCAATAAGGTCATTTAAATCATCCATCTTTCAAGATGCAAATATAAATCCTAATGTGGTGTGTGAAAGAATCCATCTATCCTAATGAAATACAAGAGCTAAGACAACTCTACCTGAACCATGTTCTTGCCTTCATCATTGTTCACCTATTCCTGCATTCACTTTACACTCAATTGCTCATTAGCAATGATGATCCCAATTTACAATAAAAATTATTACTAATCATTCAATTGTATATAAATCATATCAATACATTTGATAGCCTTTCTTATTTCATTAACAATTCTATTTCATTTCAATTTCATGTGAAAAATAAACATTATTTTCCTAATTAAATAATTATGGAAAAATAGAGTTTGTGACACTTCTTCCCCTTTTCCCCCAATCACAAGAATGAGCCGACTTCTTAAATCCGAAGGTCATTCAATTAATTCAATGCAATAGGTCCCCCGTCACTAAATTTCCCATAAGGTTGTTTGTTTCGAAAGTAAAATTTAGTCAACAGTTCTTGTTCTAGCACACCCGATTGGACCTTAATTTTGAAAATCCTAAGCTAGTTTATGAGTCACAGGCCCATTACTAGGAGTCAAATATCCCTAAATACCAATCTACTCCTACCACCCCTGGTAAACATCCATTCGGCTGCAACCTCTTCTTCCTAGAGCTTACCTACCTTCCCTGCAACTGTCCTTATAGCAATGGCACATGTTCCTCCTAGAAATTTTGTGACATGGAATAACGGAAGCTCTCTCATTCCCCCCACTCCACCTATTGTATGGGGACCAATACCCTTGGCCGCACTAAAAGTCATCCTGAAATTTGCTGGGGAATGTCACAAAACCCCTGGGGAGCACCTACAAGTCATAGCCAATGTCTGCACCATCCACGGTATCATCGAGCAACATGTATCTTTGAGATTGCTCATTGCCTCTTTCAAAGGAAGAGCTCTAGATTGGTATAGATCCCTGGGTCTAAATACTATAGCGAATTGGGACCAACTAGGCGACCACTTTTTTTAGAGGTTCTCTAACAAAGCTGATAGATCATCGTTGATGCACCAGTTGATTACGATAAAGAGATCCCCTCAGGAAGCATTGATAGAATTTAACTTAATATTCCAAAGGACCTGGTAAAGAATATCTTTGTCCACCCACCCTCCTGTGGATATTGTGTTCATCTTTTACCTGAAGCCCTTCAATTACAACATATTAGTAATGATCCATTCACTAGGAGGCAATACCCTCCCGCAAGCTTTTGAGATAGCGGTCCAAACAGAGAATAACCAGATCGATGCAGGGAATCTCACACCACACCCCCTCATGCCAGTCTTTCTCGAGCTATCTAACCAAGCCTCTAAAGAGGCCATGCCCAACACATCTTCTCCTCAATCCATGTATATGTACCCTGCCCCCAACAAGCATATGCCCCTTCGCAATCATCTTTGGCCGTGAAAGTCAGCGACATGAAGATTTTGTTGAGAACCTTCTCCAATGAGATTGTCAATCTAAAAAGGGCCCATATCTCACCCGCTAGACCCCCCCTTTCAACAAAATTTCCAAGGGAATAGACCCTCTTACTAGCAAAACCATTTCCAAGGGAATAGACCCTCTTACTAGCAAAACCAATATGCAAACAACCATGCTGATAAATCCACCCAACCAAACGGTCAAATAGTCCCGATCCCCAATCCATTATAGACCGTTTACCCCAGCACTCGTAAGGAGTTGACAGTGGGGCAAAATAATCTAGTGGATGACACTAACAGTTTGTGTTTTCCATGTAATAATGCTCATGCTCCCAGAAAATGTCTAAGAGGTAATTTGCAACAAAAAAATATAGAGTAATGGAGCTTAGGTATGACACTAGATGAGTTGGTCTATGCATCTCTTAACATGGATAACGCATCTCTCATTGCCCAAACGCAGGGTATGTCAATGCAACAAGAGGCAGAGATAGCTCCAGACCATGCACTATTCTCTTGGATGGAGGACAAAGATGCAGTACTCACCAATGATGCAACTACCCCAGGGGAAGGGGCCCCCCTCGTGCAATCAGATTATAACCTCTACTCGAAAAGGTGCTTCATTGGGGAAAACACAAATGCCCCAGGAAGAATGTCTACAGATAAAGTTCCAGAACAACCTGCAATTGCTTCCACGTACCCAAGGAAAGAGTTTATCCCCTATAAACCAAGAGAGCCAAAAGCATCTGTGCCAATAATACTAGACATGGTGGAACAACTGAAGAAAGCTCCAACCAATGTCTTCTTATGGGATCTCTTTAGTATCCCAGAGAAAAAGAATCGACTGAAAGAGGCCCTGTCTGACATTGGGAAAAGTGCAAGCGTGAATGCCACCAAAGCTTTGCAGATCAACAAAGAAAGGTTGCCATCACCTACAGACAGATCATTCCCTCCAACCATGTTAACTAATGAAGCCACGCCTCCTAAGTCTCTAATGGAAGGTAAGCACAAACCAAATCCTTTCTACCCGACTCTCATAGTCGGGGATATGCTCTTACATAATTCTATGATAGATTCTAGTGCCAACACCACCATCATGCCTAAGAAAATCGCTGAGGTCTTGAATATCAAATATGAGCCTTTAAATAGGGGTGTTATGCAGTTAGACACGAATAAAGTCCAGACCGTAGGTCTTATCAAGAACCTTTCACTAACATTATTCACATGTCCTAGTGTCACCGTGCCCCAAGAAGTGGTAGTCATTGACATCCCACTTGTTTTTGGGCTCTGTCTTTCATGAGATTTTACCGCCAAAATATGAGGCTACTTGTCCTTAGACTGGTCCCACCTTATCCTCCGCACTCAGTGCGGTGCCAAACTCAAAATCCTTTCAGAACCCCTTCACCCTGAACACGTAGCAGATCAGGCCATGCTCAACTTTGAACCCACTCACACTTCTATCTCAAATGAAGAAAGGAAAACCGTAGAGCTCTTGGAGGATGAAGACGTGACCGGGGACATTCCACCCGATCAGGAGATTTTCTTAAATCAATTCATAGACTCTGATCCATACTTCAACTACCATGCCATTGGCCTAGGTACTTACTGCATCTTTGACGAAAACTAGGTCATCTCGAAACTTATCAAGGAACCATTTTCCAAAGAGGAGTTGTCCTTAGCACTTTGGACCCTACACTTCGATGGTGTGAGATGCAAAGTAGGTTCAGGAGTTGGGATTTTCCTCACTTCACCCTCAGGTGAATGGATTCTAAAGTCTTTTTGTCTACAATTCACATGCTCGAACAATGAAGCAGATTATGAAGGATTGATCCAGGGTTTGAGCTTGGCGGAGAGGATGGGTATCAAAAAATTGAAAGTTCTGGGTGATTCTAAATTGGTGGTGTACCAGGTCTGAGGAATCTCTAGCACCAAGAACGTTCACATGAGATCCTACCATCATAGAACATGGGATTTGATTGAAAGCTTCGATGCTTTCAATATCTAGAGAGTTCCTCGAAAAGAAAAGAAAATGTTGTGGCTAACCAAATGGCCACCATTGGATCACAATTTGACCCTCCTCTGGACCTACTCACTGATTCACAAACAGTCTGTGTGGTTGTTAGGCTAGTTATTTCTGATAATGACACTCATTGGCAAGTCTTCGAAAGTGATGAGCAGATCGCCCTGTTCATTCAAAACTCAGGGGAGTTCACAAATCAGCTGCAACCTAAGGTGAAAGAGGCTTATGGGAACCAAATCATCCAGCTGAGATCCAACAAGCTTCCTAATGGGTTGATCACCCTGGAAAATTTGCTTGACCATGATGATGCCAAAATGATAAGCGAAAGCATACAATCGATAAAGGAGACTATACCGAAATGTCAGTACGAGGTGGAAGAATGCTCAAGGTTGGGAAGGAGGCTCCTCCAGAAGACCGAAAAAGATTGACCTAATATTGTCATGAATATATGGGTGTACTGGCATGGTCCTACGAAGATTTGAAAGGTTACAATCCCAACATCATTCAACACACCATCAAGCTCACTGATGGAGCCAAATTGGTCTGACAAAAGCAGAGACCGGTCAACTCAAAGATTGAATCCCTCATGGCCTAAGATCTAAAAAAGCTGATAGAATCTAGAATCATCTACCCCATCAAGCATAGCACCTGGGTATCCAACCTGGTACCAGTCAGGAAGAAGAACAGAGACATTTGGCTTTGCGTGGACTTTAGAGACTTAAACCAGACATCTTTAAAAGATCACTACCCTTTTCCATCAATGGAACAATTGCTAAGCACGATGGTGGGATTAGAGATGTTCTCAATGTTAGACGGTTTCTCGGGTTACAATCAAGTCTTGGTGAAGCTAGAGGATCAACACAAGATGACCTTCACAACCAAATGGGGAACATTCGCTTATCAAAAAATGCCTTTTGGGTTGTCAAATGTCGGCGCAAATTTTCAAAGATCTATGGACTTGGCCTTCAAGGGCTCATCAACAAGATCATCCTGATATATTTGGATGACTTAATGGTGTTTTCAAAGCAAAAAGAAGATCATTTCGATCATCTCGAGTTGGTGTTCCAAAAATGTCTAGAATTTGGGATCTTTTTAAACCCAAAAAAATGTATCTTTGGAGTCCCTCAAGGGAAACTACTAGGACATATAGTGTCAAAGGAAGGGGTCTCCATCGACCCCGATCGAGTTAAAGAAATAAAAGAGCTTCTCCTCCCCATCGATAAAAAGGGGGTCAAGTCTTTCTTAGGAAAGATTAACTTTGTGAGTCGCTTTATTTCTGATTTTGTGGGGATGGTAAGGCCTATCACCTTGATCCTCAAGAAGGAAACACATTTCAAATGGTCTCTCAAAGCTAAGGAAGCTTTTGAGAAGATCAAAGAGGCTATCTGTTCAGTCCTCGTGCTATCCAACCCAGATATGTCTAAAAAATTCATACTGTATGTTTTCTCTGGTCACTATAGCATTGCTATGGTCCTGACCTAGAAAGACACAAAAAAGGGGAATGAGCACCCTATAGCCTTCCATTCAAAGACCCTAAAGCAATACAAGGTGAAGTATAACTTTGTTGAAAAACAATCTTTGGTTGTGGTCAAGGGCCTAAAAAAATTTAGGCACTTCATTGACTGCAATAAGACTATAATATATGTTGCTCATCCAGTGGTCAGAGAATAAATCATGGAAGGTGAGATCATCGAGAAAAGGGCAAACTAGATTACTAAAATCTTGGAGTATGATATTGACGTCAGGCCCACCAAAATAATCTGTGGCAAAGGTTTGTGTGAATATATAGCCTAGGAGTGCGAACCCGAAGAAATGAAGATGACCACAAAAGGAGTTGTGATGGTTACCTCTGAGCCATCAAAAACATGCTGGATGGAGGCTCGAAAATATTTCATGAAGATGGGAAGCTTCCCTGAAGGTATTCCCCTTGAAAAGAAGAGATTCTATAGGCTTCAGAACAATGATTTCTGCTTGGTGGATGACATACTTTTCAAAAGAAATTTCAATGGAGTCCTACTCCATTGTGTGAGCCAGTTCCAGGCAAGCAAGATCTTATAGGAATTTCACCACGACTCATCAAGAGGTCACTTTTGGGCACAAACGATCATCATCAAGATCACTCGTGTCATATATATTTGGCCCTCCATGTTGAAAGACGTGCACACCTTGGTGAGGGACTGCAAAGAATGCCAGTATTACACTGACAAGTGTAAAAAGGCGGCAATGCCACTCAGACCCATAATGGTGGAGGAACCCTTTTCTCAATGGGGACTTGACTTTATAGGGATGACTAATCCCCCGAGATTGGCTAGACATAAGTGGATCCTGACCCCTATCAACTACTTCACCAGATGGTCTGAAGTTGTTCCCTTAAAGAATTCATTAGAGACCGAGGTGCTGACATTCCTAGAGGACCTTGTGTGCCAATATGGTCCACCAAAGACCATAATATCAGATAATGCGCATGTAATCGTGGGTTCATGAATCACCCAATTTGCCCTCAGCAAAGGTATTTACCTAAAAACCTCCTCTAACTACTATCCACAAGGAAATGGGCTCACCGAGTCCACTAATAAAAATCTTATTAGAGTCATTAAAAGGATAGGCTTGGAGTACAAGAGGGAGTGGCACCAGCACTTGAGGAGTGTGTTATGGGCTGACCGGATAATGCCCAAATAGGTCTTAAAGAACTCCCCATACAAGTTGGTTTATGGCAAGGACACACTTTTTCCCATCTCCTTGGAAATCCTAGCCTTGCAGTTACTCAAGTCCATCGAAGTAGCAAAAAATGGTCCTATGGACATAAGATTGGTAGAGATTGTGGAACTAGAAGAGGCTAGAGAAGCGGCTTTCATGTCTCTCTAGAACCATCAACAAACTATCAAGAGGTGGTTTGATAGCAAAAAGAGTTATGCCTGGGATTCAAACAAGCCGACCTTGTGTTAAAGTATAATGAAAGAGTGGCCAAGGCTGGTTAGCATGCTAAGTTCGATGGATTATGGGAGGGACCTTTCCTCATTGTAAGTTGCAAAGGTTTCAATTCGTTCGACCTCGAGGATATGCAAGGGGACTCTTTCTAGATCTTGGACATTAGGTTCCATATTAAGCCTTTTCATTAGTAGTTTCTCTGTAAATGTGTATAATGTAAATAATGCTTGTGTGCCTTATTTATTTAATTATTCCCAGTCATATTCCCAAGCAGGCAAAATGAAATCACAATATATGCCATAATTAAGCAAGATAAAAGAAAAATCATTATATTATGGGTGTTTTGTTGTTATATAATTCATGGACAGGCCCCTGGCCTTCCTTTTTACAAAAGTTGCAAGATGAAGCCCTCAACGACAGGCCACTATTTTCTCAAAGACCCTCTCCATCTTCATCGTCCTCCATCTGAAAGTCAGGGTCTCTACTATCATCTGAAGTATCCTCTCCCTCTGACCACTCATAGTTAGAAGCATCACCAGGCACCCTAGCCATGGAGATAACAACTAGATTTGGATGAATGTGTGGCATTAAGACCTGCAGGAAAATGTAATCTTGAAAATCGGAGTACCATTTGGTACCATCTGGAGTAGGATTTATCAAATGGACATGGAGGAGGAACTCTGCAGTGAGCTATGCTCGAAAATGGTGGGTTGATAGTGTCATCGTCCTTAGACCGTCGATAAGCAGGTGCCAAGTTTCCTCCTCGCCAGAAGTAATAAAGCACCTCAGATCCGATGCTAGAGGAAGGCCTCTGAAAGGGACGTAGTACACCACCACATCTTCTAGCCCTCCCAGATAGTCTTGGGAGAAGAGTGCCTTTGTAATTTGCGAGGTCAATAGCCCATCCAATCCAAAATCCAGTAGCAAAGCGATAAAACATGAACAAATGTCTGTGTTCACATGGTATTTGTCCACATTATCTATAAAATCCTCACCAAGCACGCATTTGATAGCAACAATAGTCAACGAATTCTTTCACCTTGTCATCATCTGCACCCTTCAATCAGAAATGTTCCCAAGGAAAGTGACCTAAGCTTTGCTGCTGACGAGTCTAACAAGAGTATCCATATCCTGAAGAAACTCCATCGTCGAAGTAGAACCTGCACAAAAGAATGTCTGAAAAGACATATTTATAACAAATTCTTAGCTCAGGGTGACAAGTGACAAATACACCAATGCTCCTGATTTCCAATGCTCCTGTCATGTTTCATTAATTCACACGATAGAGTGAGGTCTGATTCAAAATTGGCAATGTCCTGCCTGGTACCTCGAAGAAAGAGGTGATGCAAATAGACACCATGTGTATGTGTAGGTACATCGCATTTTAAAACATAACTCTCACAGGATTGTCTTAGCTTGTGCGAACCTCGCTAGTTGCCGATTTTCTTGGTAAGAGAGGAGATCTGTCTGGCCAAGATTTTTGTCTCAAAGTGGTTTTAATTAACGACAAGCTAAATAAGTTTCCTTTAGAAATTGTGAATGGCGGCGCTCATCCTTTTCAGGGTTAATTGCAACTACAAAATGAGTTGGCATGTGTGTAAACAGATGCTTGCTTTTAAGCATCCCCTATTGCAAAAATCTAGGCACATAGTGCATTAAAGAAAGGAGGTCACCCGATGTTCATCTTATTACTTTTTCTGTAACCTAAGTGTCCATTTTCTTTTGAAAGGTTGACAGAGAAAATCCCTCTTGTAGAAAATAGAAGCCGAGGCTTCTTCCTTAGGTGCTACTCAAGGGAGACTATGGGTCGATGTTTTCAGAGAGCTCCCCTATTATTCCCATGCCATACCACCTAGAGCAGATTATCCAAAAACCAAGGTCAAGCTGAAGATAGTTACCCGTAATATGTCTGTTGTAATTGATTCTTTTGAAAATGTTATCGAGCCCGAACTCCACAAACAACCCAAAAGCCTTAGGGAGGCTACATGCAGTAAAATGTTGCATCATAGAGCGGAGCCACAATTCATGGTGGCTCGATTCTAGAGCAGTGGCACATCCCAATTTGTGGTCCCTATGGTTCCTTATTGTCTAGAGTTCATGGCTGCGTGCGCTGATGGGTTCAACCCCATTTCTTGCTCGATCAGTAGCTCGTCCTTAAGAGTAGTGATCTCCCCGAAAGCCATAAGGGTTATGATGCATTGTCCCATTTTTTACGGAATAAAGGTGTTCTTTGAGAATACTATGGAAGAATTTTGGAACACCAAAAGGGATGCCTTATCTTTTTGCCAAAGTGTTCTTAACTGGAGTTTGTCCTTCGGGCTTCCAAGGCTCCCTTTGTCCTATAGTGACTTGAAGCATGATGAACTCAAAGATATCTTGTCTACTCTTGCATGGCTATGCAGTCACGAAAATGACCGAGAAATCACAACTGCTATGATGGGTTTCCTTTTCAAATGTCATAAGCAAAGGGTGTCTTTTCATTTTGATTTCTTTGTTTTCATAGCTAGGGCCATGATAAGGCAGCTATCAGAGTTTTAGCAGTTAAGGCAGTTCAAATTCACCTCAGTCCTAGTCCATTTGTTTTTGCACCAGAATGAGGCCTTCTTCAACCAACGCATGTGATTGGCTATCTGTGAAGAGTCAGGGAACCAGATGCCGATCTCAACTTGGACACTTATTCTACTAGCTTCCTATTATGCATATCAATTTTCTGACTATTTCTTAACTCTCATCCTTAGGGATTTTGGTTCAATCCCTAATGAACCACTTGCTCACTTTGCTTAGATTCAAATGAACTAGATGCGTAATGAATGCCCCCCTACAACTAGTTCATAGGTAGCGATTTCTCTTTTGTCCGAGTGCATGGTTTCTCTAAGGAACCATTCCGCTTACCTACCTATGTGACTGAGAGAACCTTTACTCTAGAAATTTCGTGACAATTAGTAAGAATCGAGAGAGACATTAGGGTGGGAAAGCATGAAACCTCCATCACTGAAGACCACAAGGAAATTGGTCCCATTACTCTAGTCTGAAGAAACAAGAGTGAAGAAGTCCTAACATCCAAGTTGGTGCAACTCGGCCTAGTGGTGATTGATGATTATTGGATTTACGACCCAGATGGGAGTCTTAGCTGAAGGAAGAACGTAGTGAAGCACGAGCCTTGGAGCTCATGGGAAGGTCACACAAATCCACAAGTGGATGACCCAAGTTTGTATGTGGGTCTCAACTATTTTCCAATCCTAAAGCGGTCTCGTGGTTGACCTTCTACGAAACCATGCAGAAGTATAACCCAACAAGGCTTGTTCCTCGGGTAATGCTAGAAGCCATGACTATAGATTCCTGGCCTAGAAAGAAGAGGGAGGATTTTTGGATCTACCAGCAAGAAGTATGTCAACCTAGGGCCAACATCAGGAATGCCCCCTTCGATGAATGTTTTGAGCTAGAATGGTGTCAGCACAATAAATCTAATGAAGAGATAGGTGATAGTTCCCTACATCTCTTGAGGTGGCCCAGTGGCAGGACGTAGAGGTGGTTCCACTCGCAAGCCCCGTTTTTAGGCTGGCAAGAGACAAGCCAAGAAATAGGTGCATGACTTCCCTCCTAGTAAAAAGAAGTATCTGAGTTCCACAAAGAAGAGTTCATCTCCTCAAACCTTGGGGTTTCCCTCAGATCCTTAGCAGTTGGTGACTTCCACGGTTCAGGTACGCCCTTCTTCACCTTTTCCTTCTACTCAAACTATTTATTCTATTGCCCCTCTTGTTGCAATGCAAACCCAGATTCCTACCACCCTTACGCTAGCACCCACTGGAACATTGGTTGATTCCCAAGAGGTATTTTTGTAGGCTTCTATTCAATTCCTGACCTCTGTTTTCATCCCCGTAGCATTTTCCTCGTTGATGTTTGAAGCAGCCACCATCTCGTGTAGGCTTGGTTTTGGAAAGTCCACTCCTCCCTAGAATGTTGGAGCGACGTCCGTTGATCCATTCCCCTCAGGAGCCTCTCCCTTTGTCCCATTGTTTTCTCCAGCCACGCTTGCACAACCTATCCCGACCGCTTTTGGTGGCCCCATTTTCTAGTTTCCCTTTGCGGTTCTCCCTAGAGCAGGTTTTGTAGGCAAGGTTATTGCCAATCCAGATGATTTCTAGAAACATGTTGCCTATTCCAAGACTGTCTGTATTGGCAGGATTAGCAAATAGAAAGAAAAGGAAGGTGCCAGGCCAGCTCATCCGCACCTACAGATGCATTTCAGTGAGGAAAAAGATTTTCTTTTCTTTACAAATCTGTTCCCCAACATTGATTAGACAGAATCCCAAATGAGACAAAACAATTACACTCTGATGCTATTGGCGTCAACCTCCTAAATGCTACAGTGTCCGACAAAGTTGAAATGATGGAGGAAACTTCAAAGGTCATGTCTTCGGACTTCATCAAAAAGAGTCATCACCTGGAGAAGCTGCAAATGGAGAATGTGAACCTCTAAGAATCTTTGGCCCAACAGAGAAAAGAAGATAAATCTCGAAATGCCGAGATCAATCACCTGCAAGGATTGCTGACACGAGCTAATTTAGAGAAAGGAAAGCTGCAGGATGCCCTTAATAATGTGAGTTCTGGGTTGAAGGGCTAAGAGACAACAAGAAATGTAGCTTTGAAGGAACTATAAGAAAAGGACCAAGAGATCTAGCAGCTAAAGGCAACTTCTAGAGATGCCACCCAAGTGCAAGCATGACTGCGTGAGGAGATTCATCTGAAAGAAGAGTACGCAAGGCAACTGAGCAACATGCAGGTCATGCTTTTGTAGGAGAAAGTGAGATTTGAAATAGAGTTGCATGAAAAAGACAATGGCATAGAGCGATCTGAGAGAAAATTTCTAGACGCAAAGTTTTTGCTACAATAGGGGCAAGATCGTATATCGCAACTCCAACAGACTGTGCAGGATGGAAGTGCCAGGATCCTTGCTCTAGAAAGCCAAGTAGCCATCGAGCAAGATAGGTGCAAGGAGCTGCAACATGAAATAATGACAAAGAGTGAGGAAGTCTCACGATTGCTAAGTATTCCTCCCCCTATGGAGGTTTCTCAAGAATTTTCTCTGATCCTGTTGGAATTGTATGTTTCTCATTGGGAAAGAATTAAGCAGTGCAACCCCTCATTGCAGCCCATGTTGAGGTTCATCAGAGAAGCACAATGCCTCTGTGTCGATGTGTGAGCCCTCTTCAATAGTTCTATGGTCGTTAATTATCCCAAGATCCCCGTGGCTCAGGACCTAATCCAGATGTTATATGCAGCCCAAGGTGAAGAGTTGAGAGTCATCATGCACGTATTAGTGGTGCTGGAGCCATTGTAGGTCTCTATCCCAGACATCAAGTGATGCGTAGAGAGGTTTGTTTCATTAGGCTTGCCTTCTTCTTTCCCCGTAGATGGTTTTGTGCTCGAAGTTGAGTATATTTAGATCAGGTCGAGCAATTGCAATATGATAGAACTTTCCTCTAGCACCTGAACAATCCCATCTTTGTGGAAGAGGTCGAGCATCTCCTGCACCCCCTCGCCCAGCTCTACACGCTCCTAAAGCTGGTCCATGATGAACCAATAGGCTTGTCGTTCGATGAGATAATCTGTCTAGATTAGCATTACCAAAGTTTGGAAGCACAAACACTGCCCTCCAAGGAAGAATGGACTCCATTGCAGTAGGTCTTTGATCTGCTCCGACCTATTCTAACATGAAGTTTGGTCTCTGAACCAACATTTTTGGGTTCTAGCATTCCGCAGGTAGAATGCCCCCTTTCAGTCGCTAAGAAATGTTAACATTATTTTGGGATTGTCCATAGGCGGCATTTTAATCAGGTGGAACCCCTTTCTTTTGACTTTCTAGCTGCGTTCAATGTATAGGCTAGGTGTCTTTTTGACATTGTTCCCGATGGCTTGCTTTTTCTATTTGAGGTTTGGGGCAATGCGGATTTGCCAAATGGCTCAGGTTTTGATGACTATGCATCCTATTAGACCCCACTCTACATTGTGCAAAGATAGGGACACATGGCACCTCCACGCTGCTCATCCTTTTTCTATTTAGATGCTCCTTTTTGGATGTCCTTAGAGTTGCCGCGTGTTACCCATGGTGACTTGTCTCTCTGGCTGTGATTTGCGTCAAAATATTTTTTGTTCAGGTAGGTATGGAGATGATATGGCAAGGTGGAGGCAACAACCTTGGAAGAGGTTTTGTTGGGAGTGTTCCTGCAGGATGCCACAATGGTTTTTTTGCTTAGAAGTGGTTGCGAGAGGATGGTGGATGATTTGGACTGTTAGTCGAGTCAGGGGCTCTATTTATGCGGTTTTCTTTCCTATTTTAGGGGTTCAGAACTTTTATGAAAAAGAATAATTAAGGATTCTAGATAGCAATTAAGCCTTTTAGTTGTTATTTTTTTTTGAGAAAAGATAATCAAATTGTACCTAGGGCCTCTGCGATGTCTGTTTTCAGTATGTTGTGATAGTTTTCTTTGCATTCTTATAATTCTGATGACTTTGGAAATATATGTCTAATACTCTGCCGATTAAACTATGTTTTGCACTTGTTATCTGGTGGATGTGTGGTGTATGTTTCTTTATGTTAAAAGGAATCTTGGTTGTGTCTTGTTTATGGTTATGTTTAGATATATAGATTGTTGAAAGGGCTTTAAAACTAGATGTTTCTAGGTTTTATATGCTATTTATGTTTTTCGCAAAATGCTCTAGCGCATCGCCTAAATAGTCTAGATCATTTTGCTTTAAGTTTCTTCTTCCCCTTTTCCCCCAATCACAAGGAAGAGTCTGCTTCTTAAATCCGAAGGTCATTCAGTGAATTCAGTGCAATAGGTCCCCCGTCACTAAATTTCCCATATGGATGTTTGTTTCGAAAGTAAAATTTAGAGTCAACACTACCTATTTTTTGGTTTGTGTTTATCTTGACATTATTCAACACTACCAGATGTTAAGAGGGTGGGGTGAATCAACAAACACAAAAACTCATAGTATTTACCATTTTACTTAGTATTTACCTTGTGCTCAAATTGCAATGATTTAATGAGAAAGTTCAAATAATGCCATTTTTTTTGTTGGTAAAAGAAGGAATTCATTCAGGCCACTTCACCTGATCATGGTAGATGAGCTCTTTGCACAATGGGGATTGGACTTCTTCAATATGATCAATAATATATCAAGCGTAGGTTATAAGTGGATTTTGATAGCTATTGATTACTTCACAAGTTTTGGTCCTCCAAGGACCAATATATCTAATAATGCTAAGGCCTTTCTTGGTTGCATACTTTTAGAATTTTCTCTCCAAATGGTATTTTCTTGAAGTCATCCTCTGATTATTTCCTATAGGACAATGGGTCATTTAAATCTACAAACAAAAATCTAATCATTTTGATTAAAAGAGTAGGGGTTGATCATCAAAAAGAGTGGAATAAGCACATGAAGACAATCTTTTGGGTTGATCATATCACTTTGACGAAAATTGTCAAGACATCCCCTTATGAGCTAGTGTATGGAAAAAGTGTCATCATGCCAATTTTGATAAAAATCTTCTCAGAAACTTGAGGTGTTGAGTTGTTTTGTCATATATTTTAACTTGACTGGTGTTGTCATTGATGAAACCATTTGTTTTAGATGTTCTAGAAGTGAGTGTTCAGATGTTGTTGTGTGGTCTAGTGATGATGTTGAGGCATTGCTAGAAGGTTGGTGTAGTAAAAGTTTTAATTTAGGTGAAAGAAAGAGTATTTAATGTTCCAGTGGAAGAATTCTTTGCATTCTTTCAATTTATGAAGGTTATTGTGGTTCTGGATATACTGTCTTTGATTTGTTTATGATGTACTATTAGGTTTTTAGGTCCTCTATTGCTTAGATGGAAAAGTTGGTTGTTGTTATATCTGATAAAAAGGTTTCAATCAAAACTAGTTAGGAGAATGCTTGTGGTTCTCTGATACGTGGATTCAAGTGTTACGACTTGGAGGACACATTCATTTGGTTTGTGTAGTGTTCCAATTAAGTTTTCAATTGTTAGTTTGATCTGTATGGGAAGGTATGTTGTTCTGTGTTCAGTGTTATCAACTAGTTTGGTTTTTGGGTAATTGAGGTGGTGTATCTTATCTAGATCACATTATTTTGGTTTGTATATGTCTTAGAGGTTGATTTTGGATGTTGATATGGGTCTCACCATGATATGTGTAGATATGTATTGTGTAGTTTGCATTAAAGGATGTTTTTGGGTTGACTGGTTAATATGCTTTATTGCTTACCTACATGTTTCATTTGGCGCTGACCTTGGTGGATGTGCTAGCATGTACAGTTCATTGGAATCATTTTAGAAGGATGTGTCTTGATGCACTTGGGTCCCCTCTATATCCTAGAGTGGACCGCATATGGTATGTTTGGTTTGGGTGGCCTAATTTATATAATAGTATATATTATGTATGTGTCTGACCTAGTTGAGAGTTTTTATGAATTACCTTGTATATATAAATGTATAGAACTTGTATGAGTTGAATTGTGGAATGTATACAAATTGATGTGAAGTGGATATGACTGATATGCAAGCAAGTGAAAGTCGGTTTGATAAGAGCTTTGATGATGATACATGTATACACCTACAAATGGTCTGAAGATAATTAATTAAATTAGCAATTATTCAATTATTCCCCCTTCCCAGTTTAATTGAATTCACTAGCAATTTGATTAAATTATCCCATTCATCTACTTATTAATAAGTCTAAGGATTTATTTAAGAATTTCATTTCAATAGTCACCTTTGATTAATTAATCTAAATTAATTAATCCTCCTCCATTTAATTCATTTTTCTAATCCCCTAATTAATTAAAACAAATCAATTTATGAGATGTTGAAAGTTAATTAGCCTTTTCCTATTATTTGAATTTTTAAATTCAAATTACCCACATGCCTCCTAACTTCTAACCACCTAACATAACCACCCTCTAACCTCACCCATTCCACCTAATCCTGGGTTTAACTAACCCTATCCTATCTTTCACATCCTAACCTCCTATGGTGTGGGTATTATCCCCTTGAGACACATGGCACTTATGCCACATGTCTCCTCCCTTGAATACTTGCCTTCTTATGAGCAAGGCTACTTGAGACTTGTCACCATAGAGATGACAAGTGTCCCTCCCTCCAACCTCTTCTCCAACCTCCTCCAATTTCACCCTTGATATCTTCAGACACTATCTTGACCGTTGATTCATGCCACCTCACTACTGGCCTTGGAAATCCTATAAATATCCCCCATTTTGGAGCACAAAGGATCCTATCTCATATCATTTTAGGCATTGTTACTATAGGCATTTTCATCTTAGATCTAGTTTAATTTGATCATATTCTAGCATAATTATTAAATCATATAGCATAATCAATCTCTATTCTAGCTTAATTGCATCACCATCATAGCTTAATCATGCATATCATTAGCTTAATTAGTCTCTTGGATCAATCTAGCATAATCAATCTCATCTAGCTTGCATATCATATCCTTTTAAATCTTCCGTCTAGGTGTAGTCAAGTCACTGGGATTGCTTATCTAGATCTGAGAGCAAATCCACACTCGCATATCTTAGGAGGTGATAGATCGCTTTGTTATGGTTTATCTTTCATTTGATTTCAATTTTCTAACCATGTTTATAATGATCTATTGAGTGTTTTTGTTGCAGCTATAGGTACCCTACTTCACACACATGACATTTTGGTGCCCACCATGGGGCAGGAAATCTAATTTCTTGGCCTCTCTCATCATCAAAATCTCCAATCTCACGGGTTTCTGGTTGGGCCTGCTCCAAAATCTCGTAAGAGTACCTTTTTAGTACTGTACGAGTTTCTTTATGCACTCGGACGGGTATGTGAGAATACTCGTACGATCAGGTGAGAATGCTCGTATGAGTTTTTGCTTTTGTGTTTTAAAAACAAATTGCATTTTAAGGGTTTTTTCATGCTGAAATTTGATATTACTAACGCTAACCCTAGTCTATTTGTGAGTTTTCTAGCAGCCTAACTGGTTTTTGCAGGATGATTGTCGAAGATTACACTTACCAAAGATACAAATCATCCAAACAACATGATTACTAATGTATCTATTTTGTAGGTTGCCTAGAAAAACTCAACCAAACTTTGTGTCTTCTTAAAGTTTTCTAGGCATTCTTATTTTGCTAATGGTAAATGAACATCTTGTTTTCTATGTCTGAGAAGTTGTCTAAAAGGTAGGAGAGTATGCTCTTGTCCATTTAGACAATCAAAAATCTCGACCCTTGAAGCACTTCTATGTTTGAGATTTGAATACCTTTAGCGGGTTTGTCACAGTGGGAAAAAGTAATCACCTATGAGAATGACCCAAGTGAGTACAACTAGACCTAAGCTTTCTGACTCACTCTAAAAATTAGGCCTCTTGGGATTAAAGTCTCAGAGGATAGGATTATTTGAGTTTTCTCTTTTGAGATCTCTCATATCGTACATTTAGTAGGGCCTTGCGGTCTCAATCACACTTGCATGACTACTTCTTGTTTCAGTGCCTTGTTGGGCTATGGGCCTCAATCGTGCTTGCGCGACTGCAAAGGGTAATTTTAAATGGAAATCCTTACTACAAACCCTAAGATAGAAGCTACCCAATTCACCTTCGAAAGGGGGATAATGATGAATCAATGATGAACAGTTAGTACCAAACCGGTACTGAGAGGGGGGGTGAATCACTACAGACAAAAACACTTTTCCTTAAACCAGTTTGACTGAAAACACTGCACTTGACTGGCAAGCAATAAGACTAGTCTAAACTAGATTACTACTAGTTAAACATAGTAAGAATGTGAAAGACATAAACAGGTAACTATTAGCTTTCCACACAATATAACATCTTATTTCCACTTCACCCATATGCATACACAAGTAATACATCAACAGAAATGTAAAGACTTACTGGTTCAACATGCTTTACCGCTTGACAGAAAATAACAAAGCAACACATGAAAAGCATCACACATAACACACATAGTTTTTCATGTGGAAACCCAACTGGGAAAAACCACGGTGGGGATGAATACCCACAAGTTGTTCTTTGAACCCTTTTGAAGTCCGCTCTGTTAGGAGCCTAATCTGATTAAAGACTTTACAATAGGTTCTGTTAGGAACTGATCCTACTAGGGATCACCCGGTTAAGGGTTAAACCCTATTAAAGGTTACCTTGTTAGAGGATTTTAAGAACTCAAAGATTTTTAGTCACCCTGTTAAAGGATTTACATCAAGCCAATTAAAGCTATCCTATTAAGGGATTTTCCAACTGTTGAAGTGGTTAGAGGTCAATAGGTATTATAATGATATGGTAACAACACTTCAATGCCAATGCAGATCCGCTTTAGTTCCTGCCTTCTGCAATCACACTCTATAGGTATCTATTCTCTTATCTGGTCTGGTAAGAATCACGTATCTCTGCACTTAGATACACACACAACATTTTCCAACAACCTCAACATGAAAAACAACATCGACCTTATAGGAAACGGATAGTTCGGTAGCATAAACCCTAAACCCTAAACATTTAGGTTAAGCAATTTAGTCGGTTCAATCCTAACCGTTGAACATATTGTATTGATTACTACAGTCTTGAACAGATCTCAAGATGTTCTCCAATGTTTGTTCTTCATCGCTTCTTGGAGGCTAATAGCCCATCATGTGTTCTCCACCATTTACATAGACTTTTCACATTCCTGAGGTAGATAGGATCAATCTCCTTCATGAAAGATCCTTCACACGCACAAGGCTGACGTGGCAACATAATCTGTTCTTCATTACAATGCTAACTCATCACATGATGTCATCAGTTGAATCACACAGTCTTGGAATCCATCAATCGAAAACCCTGAAGCTAAGACTACCAATCGGTAGTCATTAAACCCCAATACAAAACTACCATTTACCGGTTCTTATTGCAACATACCGGTTCACCTTGAATAGACATACCACTTCACTTTGAGTAGATACCGGTTCACATCATCATATCGATTCTCCTACCAGTTTGCTTACTACTCCATACCGGTTCATACTTCAGCATATTGACATCAATGACAACATACAATATCATCATGTCATCATGCTCTGCACATATGCCAACAATCTCCCCCTTTGGCATTGATGGCAATATACAAAGATATCTTGTTGCTTCTACTTCACATCTTCTCCCCAAACATTGCAGATATCTTCTCTACTTCACATCTTCTCCCCCTTTGACAACAATGCCAAAGTGGAGGCATATACATCTATGTTCTACTATGTTGCTCCCCCTAAGGAGTAGCATCCTCCAACACACCAATCCTGAAAAAGATATATCAATGTAAGTCCCGACTAATGTGGAGCACACACCTTTAGTTCACCTCTTGAAGGGGCATCACCCCTAATTCACCTCTCAAATAGGTAAAGGTAGCCTTCGATAGAGGCTTGGTGAATATGTTTGCTAACTACTCCTTATTGGAAACATGTTCCAGTACAACTTCTTTGTTCTGAACCTTTTCCCTCAAGAAATGATACTTGAGCTCAAAGTGCTTGGTTCTAGCATGTAACATCGAATTCTTGGAGATGTTAATTGCACTTGTATTGTCACAAAATATACTTATCAGTTTAGATATAGGAACTTTGAAGCCATTTAATACACACTTCATCCAAATTGTCTGGGTGTAGTTCATAAATACTGCAACATACTCCACTTTTGTTGTAGACTGAGAGATACAACTCCGCTTCTTACTCATCCATGAGACTAGTCTACCACCAAGAAAGAATGTACCACCGGTTGTGCTCTTCCGGTCATCCACATACTAGCCCAGTCAGCATCTGTAAACATTTTTAGGTTGAAATCATTACTATATGGATACCATAATCCATAGTCAATGGTTCCCTTAAGATATCTCAGAATCCGTTTGACTGCTACCAAGTGGGATTCTCTTGGGCTTTTCCAAAACTGTGCAGTAATGCCCACTGCATGTCCAATGTGCGGTCTGCTATGTACTACATAGTGTAATTTACCAATCATTGATCAATATTATTTCTCATTTACCAACCCTGAGTCATCCTCTTTTGATAATTTACAACCGATCACCATCGGTGTACTAACCAGTTTGTTGTCTTCCATGTCAAAAGTCTTCAAGACCTCTTTGACATATTTGGACTGAGTGATAAAGATTCCATCTTTCATTTGTTGAATCTATAGTCCAATGAAGAACTTAATCTCCCCTATAAGTGACATCTCAAATTCCTTTTTCATCTCATTTGCAAAATCATGACTCATCTTGTCATCTCCTCCAAACATTATGTCATCAAAAAATACCTCATAGATTAGAATCTGATCTCCTTCTGACTTCATGTAGATATTACTATCCTCACTTGTTTTCTCAAATCCAATCTTCACAAGATGGGAGTGCAAGCATTCATACCATGCTCTAGGTGCCTGCTTTAGTCCATACAAACCCATCTGGTTGCTCTATATACACCTCCTCTTCTAGTATTCCATTCAGGAATACAGATTTTACATCCATTTGATATACTTTGAATCCCTTGAATGTTGCATATGCAAGAAGCATACAAATTTCTTCCAATCTAGCTACTGGAGTAAAGGTTTCTCCATAGTCTTCTCCTTCTTCTTGAGCATATCCTTTGCACACCAGTCTAGCTTTGTTTCTTACCACTATGCCATCTTCATTCAGTTTATTTATGAAAACGCAATTGGTGCCTATGACATTTTTATGCTCAGGTCTGGGTACGAGAGACCATGTACCATTCTTTTCTATCTAGTCAAGTTCCTCTTCCATTGCCTTGATCGAGTCTTCATCTTTATGTGCCTCTCTAAATGTTTTAGGCTCAAATTGAGAGATCATGCAAGAGTTTTCTTTGACCTTTCTTCTTGTAAGAATTGTTGCATCCTTGTCTCCTATGATCTACTTTGGATCATGATTCAGCTTTACATACCTAGGAATGATCTTAGTTGTTTCCTCTTTCTTTTCTTCTTCATCCTCATCTTCTTCAGCATCAGCATCTATCGGTGTAGGAGCACTGTTACTGGTGCTAGGCTGTTTTGCAACTGATTCCCAAAAGGTTACTACAGGTTCATCTCCTACTTTCTCACTGTTGGTTTCCTCAAGTTTCTCAGAGGTTTCATCAACTCTAACATTGATGCTTTCAACAATTTTCTAAGTCCTATTGTTGAAACATTTGAGAGCTTTGCTCTTTGTGGAATACCCTAGGAATATTCCCTCATCACATTTAGCATCAAACTTGCTCTGATGTTCACTCCTCTTGATGTAACATTTACTACCAAACACTCTAAAGTAGCTTACCACTGGTGTCTTACCTATCTAATACTCATAAGGTGTTTTATCCTTACCCTTTTTGATGAGTACCCGGTTCATTATGTAGACTGCAGTGCTCACCGCTTCTCTCCAAAAAGTGTGAGCAACTTTCCCTTGGATCAGCATTATTCTGGTTGCTTCAACTACAGTCTGGTTGTTTCTCTCTGCTAGGTCATTCTGCTATGTAGCCTAGGGGGCAGAACATTGCCTCTTGATCCCATTCTCTTCACGGTACTTGTTGAATTCACCGGAAGTGAATTCTCCTCCGTGATCAGTTCTTAGGCACTTAATCCTCTTACCGCTTTCTTTTTCAAACAGTGCTCTGAAGGCTTTGAACTTTCCAAAGGCTTCAGACTTCTCCTTCAAGAATGTGACCCACATCATTCTTGAGCAATCATCAGTAAGAATCATAAAATACCTATCTCCTTGCACACTCCTAGTTTTCATAGGACCACACAAATCAGTATGCACAAGATCAAGTAAATTGTCTGCAGTGAAAGGTTTACCTTTGAAGGTTGAGGAAGACATTTTCCCTAGTTGACACTCTCTGCACAAAGGATTCTTTGGTTTACTTAGCATAGGCAATCCTCTAACTGCCTTGATCTTACTGGCCTTCACAATATTATCAAAGTTTACATGGCAGATTCTTCTATGCCATATCTAGCTGTCCTCAAACTTAGCCATTAGACATGTACTGACATTAGCATTTAGCCGAAATAGTTTACCTTTGGTCTGCATACCGGTAGCCATCAGTTCACCATTCTTTCCTTTGATTTTGCACACTCCATTTTTGAATTATAGAGTGAGTCCATTATCATTCAGTTGAGCAACACTCAAAAGGTTGTGTTTGAGACCTTCTACCCAATACACATTGTTAGCACTGCTTCTTCCATTTAGAGAGATGGACCCTCTGCCTTTTACCATACATGGTACATCATTACCAAAATGAACCACACCACCATCATACTCTTCCAAAGATAGAAACTTACTCCGGTCACCAGTCATATGGTGAGAATAGCCACTATCAATAATCCACTCATTGGAATTATCAAAGCAGGAGACAAAAGCCTTCTTGTCTGATACATCTTCCTTAACTGCTACAAACATAATGTCTTCACTTTCTTCATCTTTTGACTCCTCATCAGTGACACCTTCATCAACTGCTACAAAATAGTTTCTCCAGTTTCCTCCTTTGAACTTCTTGAACTTTTCTAGTTTGTCCTTATTATCACCATTAGGACAGTTTACAAAAATGTGTCCTATCCTATTGCAAGAAAAGAATTTCAAAGGAAGCTTACCTCTGTATTTACCGGTTCCCTTGGGAAGTCTCTTGGCAAGAAGAGCTTCAAATTCCATCACGATCTCCTCATCATCCATTTCTCTACTTTGTCTTGGTTCACCACTGGTACTAGCTTCTTTGCCTTTTCTAGATGGTGCAACAAATGCTCTAAAGCCTGATTCAGTCTTCTGAACACTGCCATCATAATTATTTAGCTCATATGTGGTCAACTTTGCAATGATGGAGTCCAGGGATACCTTTGTCTTATCTACAGACCTCAACTCCTGAATAGCAGCAACCCTTGTTGCATAGACCGATAATATGGATCTCAAAACTTTGCTAACAATAGTGGAATCTTCTATTTTACCACCTGCACTCTTGATATCTCCAACAATAGTTTTGATTCTTATTCCATATTATTGAATGGTCTCTCCTTCAACCATCTGCATGTATTCAAACTTTCCACTAAGGCTTTCTTCCTTATCTTGTTTTACATGCTCATCACCACCATAGATATTCTCAAGAGCATCCCATACTTCTTTGGGATTCTCTTTATCCTGAACATCAATAAACTCAATGTCAGATAAACTGTTGATTAGGGCTTCCATCACTTTCCCATACTCCTGAATCTCTCTATTTTGATCATCAATGAGAGTACCAATAGGGATAACATAAGCATTCTCAACATAGCTCTAGTGTTGAGAACCCATGCTTCTGATGTATATGTTCATTCCGTCCTTCCATATTTTAAAGTTCTCTCTGTTGAACTTTGGACCTTCCCTCTTCATCATTAGAGTAGGATCTTTACCTCAAGTGGTTAAGCTTACAACACAGAGGACCTAGAAGATGCTCTGATACCAATTGATGAATCAATGATGAACAGTTAGTACCAAACAGGTACTGAGAGGGGGGGTGAATCAGTACAGACAAAAACACTTTTCCTTAAACTGGTTTGACTGAAAACACTGCACTTGACTGGCAAGCAATAACATCGGTCTAAACCAGATTACTACCGGTTAAACACAGTAAGAATGTGAAAGACATAAATAGGTAACTCTTAGCTTTCCACACAATCTAACATCTTATTTCCACTTCACCCATATGCATACACAAGTAATACATCAATAGAAATGTAAAGACTTACTGGTTCAACATGATTTACTGGTTGACAGAAAATAACAAAGCATCACATGAAAAGAATCACACATAACACACATATTTTTTCATGTGGAAACCCAATTGCGAAAAACCACGGCGGGGATGAATACCCACAAGCTATTCTTTGAACCCTTTTGAAATCTACTCTGTTAGGAGCCTAGTTTGATTAAAGACTTTACAATAGGCTCTATTAGGAACCGATCCTAGTAGGGATCACCCAGTTAAGGTGTTGTCTTCAAAATCTGATTCCCTTTAACATTCTCAAAATAATATGGTTTAAAGCTTGGTACAGAAGAGATATCAAAGATAAGGAAATTCTCAAGACAACATATGACAAGGTTTGATTAGACCTTCTACACTTCGGGCTTACTCAGAGCCCAGGTGGGTATACCTTTGTGAATTAAATTCACGTTTTCAAACATAAACCCACAGCCAACCAGTCCAGAAAACCAGTGGGTCTATTCACCTTGAAATTAACTAAAAACAAAGAATGGAAATTATACTTAAGTTCAGCATTTCGATCTACAAAGCATGCAATGAACAACTTCAATTAATACCAGTGCCTTATTCAAGGTCACAAAGTCATCTAAACTCAAATAAGACTCTTCAAACAAAACATCTTTATGCTTCCCATTGGCTTGTTTTCGATCAATCCTTGTATATGCCTGACACCTACAAGAATTCAAGCATTCTAAACTAAGCTATGGTCATCAAAATTCAAAGTTCCTTCCAAAGAGTTTACTGGTATGAGTGATCCCTGCCTCTTTAATTTCCCTCCTAAAGAGAAAAGCTAATGAACACTTATACTAAAATTACTTTACAATTCCATTCAAACAAAACAACCCTGGGTTATTTAGAATGAAAACAGTAAACAAATTTGTGAACAAACTTGAAGACAACATCAAACTTTACTCAAAATCGATGGTCTGTATATTGATATTCAGTTCAAGAAGTATTACAAGAAATTTGGATTCTCCATTATACTTAAAAAAGCTCAGATAAATTTCTGCAGCGTTTTCTTACAAATTTTGCTTACAAATTTTGCGATCTCTTTTCCTCTAGTCTTGGTATCCATTTATAACAACATGGATGCACAAAGCTTCGGACTTCTCGAGGAGAGTTTGTTACAATCATTTCTTTCAAAATAAAGAGGTTACAAGCTTTTCACAAAAGCAGTTACTTCAACATGTTGTTCGGTTGCAACCTCTTCTGTCTTTTCAGGGGCGCTCTCCAACTGTTCTGGATCATGGGTGGCATATTTAGTTGCCCACTCACTATATACCTCTTCTGTCGGCCATGAGAAATTAATCACATTATGTTTAGTTTTAGTCAACCTTTTCCAAGAATTTCTCATTTTGTTGACTTTTGAATTGAGAAAACCATAATGTGATTTAATTTTCTCTATTTCTTGTATTGTCACAATGAAAAAAGAAGCAATATCAAGATCAATAATTCCTCTAACTCTTGTTGATAACTTAGCTTCTATCTCCTTAAGCCATATTTGTTTATCTTTTAACTGATCTAGGCTAGCAAAAACTCCTGGGAGCAACTCAAAAACTTGGTCAGTATATTCCTTCTTGCACAAATTGACCTTTCTATCCACATTATCCACCTCTGCTGTTAATTGAACTAAGATTTTAGCGACATCAGAAGTGGATTTAATGATGGGATTGGCCCTTGCTTCATCACAGGATACACACATAAACTCTAAATCTAGCTCCCTAGGCCTCCATCTGTCAAAAATAGGTGTCAAAATGGCCTTGTCTCTCCTGAGCTCATTCCATATTTCCATAATTTTACCTACATTGTTGTAGAGAAATGAGGCATTTATTGTATCTGCAAAACTGGAAATTGTAGCTCTTACCCTCTCCTCATACTTCTTTTCATATAAGGCCTGAGCCTGTTTCAAATTTTCTAATTCTTGAGGAGTAATTTCAATCATCTGAGAGCTGGAGGGTGCTGGAGATGGTGGAAACTCAATGATAGGGCTCAAAGGTAGAGGTCTTGCAGGAGAAGAGGAGATCATTAGTGTTGAAGACTCACCTTGATGGTGTTGTCCAGTCAACTGGCTCTGCAATTTGGCAATGATGCTATCCTTACCTCTTATCTCCTCCTTGGCACTATTGTAGGCCTTTAAAACTGTTTCCAACTTGATTTGGAGGGCCTCTTTCTCTTTAGCTTGTTTCTCTGCTACTGCAACACTAAATTTTGCAGTATCCAACACAGTGCTGGCAGCCTCTACCACCCCTGTACTCTGCACTCTCTTCACCATCATTCCACCAAGGTAACTTGACCCTAGGGTGTCCTTGCTTTTCTTGCTCTCGTTTCTCTTGAGAGACCACATAACAAGTGCAGCATTATCTTTATTGAAAGTGACCCCCTCCATAGGTTTAGTCTCTTTCCTTACTGCATCTAATACCAGGGCATCTGCAATATCCCATTCAGGTAAGATAAGCACTCCAGCTTGTGCTACCATATCTCTTCCCAACTCAGGGGTGATGGTTTTGAATTATTCCATCATCTCTTGCTTTATTTCATCTTCCACCAAAGCTGGATCTTTATTAGGTTGCTTAGCCTTTCTTGTTTCACATCTAGCATTATATCTATCTATATGTTGTTTCCATATAAATTGCATAAATGCTTCTGATGTGACAAAATTGTTGTCAGCTAGAAAGGCACTACTTGCCTGCTTTATTTCAGGATCCCACTCCTGGCCTTTAAGTTCAGTGGAGGTAATATCCATCCCAGCAGCAATGGGTTCTTCTGGCATCCCCTCTTCTACTTCATCATAGGTATATGCAATTTCCCCTAGACTACCCAATTGTATGAGTTGCTCAGCTGCTGCTTGCTCATTTCCTATATGGATAGGGGATTGGGATGGGGAATACAAAGGTGTATCTGATTGTATTTCTTTCCCCACCCTTTGCCTTTTTGGGCTCTCTTGGATGTCGATGACATCTTGTATCTTCCTCTTTCCTTTGGAGGTAGAGGGCTCCCCTGTTGTAGGCACCAACACACTATAACCTGATTTTTTATGCAGTGTGTAATCACCAGAAGGGATTGGCTTGCTAGAAGCTGACCTACTAAGGATCATTTTGGCTTTCTCAGGGTTGCTCTTGATTACAACTTCCCTCTTCTCCTTCAATGTCTACATCACATCCTCAAAGAAAACAATTAAAAACTTTATTTTCTCTTCTAGTGGGAAAAAGCTAGACAATGGGTCATAGCTAGCATCAAACTGATGCACAAATCCAGGGCTTTCTTATAAGCCACCCACTTTTCTTTTCTTAGTTCCTTCTCATCTAGATCAAATTCATTTTTGATGAGGTCCTCAAGAAACTGGAATTGATGAGGCCTACCTCTGCATGCTACCTTCTTCCTAAACATACCGTTGAAGAAGTCCTCTGGATCGGCACACCTAGACACTGCAGTGGATAAATGATAAGGTTTGAGGAAATCCTCAAACCAATTCCAGCCTCCCTTTGTTATTACAAATTGGTGAGCTATGGTAGCTGCAGGGAAAATAGTCCCTTTACCTCTGCCTGTCAACTCTGCCTCTTGCAAGCCAGCAATTTGTTTGAGGATCTCCGCAATTCCCACTTTGAGAGGGACCTGGTAAGGTAACAAAAATGGAGTGCCTCTGAAACCAAAAACTCTGAAAAACTGTGGAAACTGGATATAAATAAATGTCACCCCAATTATGAATAATGTTTATGTTCTCTGCGAATTCTTTTGGTCTTATGAATTCCAGAAGAACTTTGGGGATTCTTGGGTTCTTTGAGCAGAGGAGAGTCCTTATTTTAGATGCAAAATATTTATCAAACTTAAAAAAACTGGCATCTTCTCTGTCCCATGACAATACAATACTCCATAACTCTACTGGCATTTTTTCTCCTTCCTTCTCCTTAACTAGGTCCAGACCATTGGCAAAGTAATCACCACCTTTGAAGAGAAAAAGATGCATTAGGAGTGAATACCATCCGAAAGGCCTATCCACCTTTCCATTCTTGATTCCTATCAACCCTCCATGAATAGCATCAAAAATATAAGCGGCATAATCAAATGTGATTGCAAGAGAAGGATTCAAAATTTGGGCAATCATTAACAAGTAATGATTCGGCATATTTGCTTCTGCATCTTCTCCCAAAACTTGGCAAAGTGCCCAATACATCCCTTTAGCCCTCAGGGTGAACATGCTCAATGAAAAGGGCTCTTGTGTGTTAGGTCCTACAACTGTTAACCCCCCTATTTTTACAAAGAATTCCTTAAGAGGCCCATTCCTGAGATGACTCCTCTGTGCACCGTAAATTTGGGCTAATGCTGTGAAGTTTATTGGTTCTAGAAAGTTTGTAAACTCATTAAGCCCAAATGCTGTCCTAAACTCTTCAGCATTATTTTCCACAAGGGTTTTCCCGTTTACATCCCGAAGGCTTCTTGTGACTGGATCATAGTTAAATGCAATCTGGGTTAGCAAATCTGTGTCCATGAATACTCTTGGGACTACTAACTTCCCAACATCTAGTTCCCAGATACTATTTTGCGGGGCAGGAGAATTTCTCATTCCGAATCCCACTTTAAACAACCCCAACCCGGACAGTCCAACCTATGGGTCTCTCAACCAATTGCCCTTGTCATATAATCCTTCTCCTATCTTTAGACGGGGAGCCTTAGGCACTAGCTCTTTTGCCTTTGATGCCTGGTTAGTTGACAATGTCAACTGTTCTAAAAAATCATCACAAACACTCCTTTCTTGATAGTTAACCTTACCAGAAAATTCTCTTTTAGGAGCCATTTTGAAGATGCAAGAAATGAATGTCACTCTTAAACAACTCTGCAAAGAATCAATTATCTAATTTAGAACACTACACAAGAATCGCTACACAAAAATATAAGAGAACCTATTTTTTGCTTCAAGGAATTTGCTCTGCAACTAAACTGACTTGCTCTGTATCTGAAGAAAATAACTCTGCGTCTACTCTTCTACAAAATCCTTTAAAAGATATCTTTACCCGGTTGATAGGAAATCAAATATTTATACTCAGGGCCTTAACTATAACATTGATTCCGCATGCTCTGGCCGTCTCTTCAAAATTGAATTCATACGAGAATTCGTATTTTTCGCTCCAACGGGTCACAACATTCCTGCAAGTGTTTCATTTTGCTCTTTCGCAACTTCGTGAAGCATAACTATCGGGCAGCTTGGTCTTGCGAAATAACGCCAGCCGTTCGATCAAAAGAAACTTGATCGAGCGTTAGATTAACTGACGGCTTTGGCTTTTCTCTGGGTCCCGCCTTTTTATTGGCTACATGATACCACGTGGCGTCCAGCCATTGGCCTTAAAATTCCCTTCGCATTCCACTTGATACCAGCCACATGTCTTTCTTTCATACCACCGGTTCCACCTTGGCGGGCCCACTCTTTCTTTCTTAGACCACATGTCATCATGACACGCGGACGGCTCGCGTTCACTCTCACTATTTCGTGGGGTATAAAGGACGAGCATCTTACCCTTGCGAAATAGCATGGGCCATCTGATCATCTCTGAAGTTGATCGGCGTTTAATCCTTTGAAAAGGCTCTCAGGAGGGGTGGGCCCGCTGACTCATCGTGAACACCTGGCACCCAATCACTTTCGGAGCTGACTTGTCACTCTATTATTTGCCAAAAGGAAACCACAGGGCTTCAATAAATTGTTAACAGCTGTACCTGCCAGGTCATCTCCACCTGCTACCTGAATCACCTTTGGGGCCCGCCTTTTAGCCTTTAATCCTGACCCGCTGACTGTTGTGACTTGTGCCATGTGCCGCCATTTTACTCGCTGTCAACAACTAGCTGGACCGTCTATGTGGCATGCCATGTGGTTTTCACAACTTTGCTGGTTTTAAACTACGCACAACTTCGCCTAGTGAAATAGCGCGAGCCGTGGATCAATCTGCGAGATGCGCACTAGTTACTGGGCCCGACAATTTTAGAACAAAAACATTTGAGGCATAAATTTTTTGATTAATTAACATAACTTCCTAGGCAAACAACAAAGGGGGGGACACTTCCTACGACCCCATGACCCATTACTTAAGTGAATAAAGTAATGAAAGATTAGAAACCAGAGGGTTTAGAACGAACACAAGAGGATCTAAAATCACAAACCCTTAAAAACTTGAGGTCTAGAACAGAGCTAAAGCATTTGGAATGACACCTTATTCAAAATTTCAACAAAACATAGCCAACCATGGGAAAAGAAAAGCCCATTTTTTAATCAGTGATAACATAAGGGATGGCTAAAATACCCGGTTAAGGGTTAAACCTTGTTAAAGGTTACCTTGTTAGAGGATTTTAAGAACTCAAAGATTTTTAGTCACCCTGTTCAAGGATTTACAGTAAGTCGGTTAAAGCTACCCTGTTAAGGGATTTTCCAACTTTTGAAGTGGTTAGAGGTCAAAAGGTATTACAATGATCTGGTAATAGCACTTCAATGCCAATGCAGATCCGCTCTAGTTCCTTCCTTCTGCAATCACACTCTATAGGTATCTATTCTCTTATCTGGTCTGGCAAGAATCACGTATCTCTGCACTTAGATACACACACAACATTTGCCAACAACCTCAACATGAAAAACAACATCGACCTTATAGGAAATGGATAGGTCGGTAGCATAAACCCTAAACCCTAAACATTTAGTTTAAGCAATTCAGTCGGTTCAATCGTAACCGTTGAACATATTGCATTGATTACAATAGTCATGAACAAATCTCAAGAAGTTCTCCAACGTTCGTTCTTCACCGCTTCTTGGAGGCTGATAACCCATCACATGTTCTCCACCATTTACAGAAACTTCACACATTCTCGAGGTAGATAGGATCAATCTCCTTCATGCAAGATCCTTCACACACACAAGGCTAACGTGGAAACACAATCTATTCTTCATTACAATTCTAACTCATCACACGATGTCATCGGTTGAATCACACAGGCTTGGAATCCATCAACCAAAAACCTTGAAGCTGAGACTACCAATCGATAGTCATGAAACCCCAATACAAAACTTCCATTTACCAGTTCTTATTCCGATAGATTGGTTCACCTTGAACAGACATACTGCTTCACTTTGAGCAGATACCGATTCTCCTACCAGTTTGCTTACTACTCCATACCGGTTCATACTTCAACATATTGACATTAATGACAACATACAATATCATCATGTCATCATGCTCTACACATATGCCAATAGATAATCTTTGTGCAAGAGAGATAGTAACTCTCCCAAGACACTTGCCATATCCTGCCCCCATTAGCATTTGGAGTCGGATAATACGGTATTGAGAATCCATTGCATGAGACTCAACAGCCATATTCTGATTAGATATTGGGTGTGTACCTAAGTTTGCAAGAAAAGGTTTTCTCTCTCAGCGAAATTTATTAGGATTTAGCATGATGTGCTTGAGATCACTTATCATATCACGTGTTTGTTGTGTTTTCATCCTTGAAACAGAAAATCAAACATATAAAACTGGAAAACAGGATCCAAACATCAAACTTCAGTGGTCAAAAATTTTCCAAAGTAAAAATTGTATCTTTGTTCTATACTCAGTCGTACAAGTTTTTTAGTTCATCGTACGAAAAATCTAGTTTATCGTCTGGTTCTGTGAGAATTGTTGCAGGAGTTAGATTAGCAGAAGATTTTGTGTTATCATTTGTCATCTGGTTCTATGAGAAATGTCATACGAAATTATGCCTTTGTCATCTGGTTCTGTGGGAAGTGTTGTACGAATTTAGGCCTTTGTCATGGGAGATTTCTAGTTTATCATATGGGTCTGCCTAAATTGTCATTTGGGACTATCTAAACTATCTTACGAACTTCTCTCTATTAGTCCAGAACTGTCTTCTTGCATGTCTTTTTCAGATCTATCATGTTTGCTTGGTCAATTTACAGTGAGCATAAACACCTGATATCTATCATTTTGTGCTTAGATTGTTTTCTTGGTTTGCTTGGTCAAGTTATCTTCTCTCAAATCGGATTCTAGAACTAGACAACTCAAGCTTTTCAAGTATTCACCTTCAACAAGTTCAAGATCTAAACATCGAAAAGTGCATTTTCACCCTCTTTGATAAACTGATCACTCAAATCATAGTTTCTCATTAGGATCTATCATCTTCTATCACAAAACTACAGTGTTTGGTTAGGATAACCTTGTCCCACATCATAGGATATATCGTTCCTATTGGACTTGGTTTTATCAAAATCATCATCATTGCACTCCAAAAATCGAAGATCGAAAAAATTGCAAACTTTAAAAAATACTTGCATTAGCTTCTCATGTCATATCACTCTAGCATATGTACATTGACAGTTGGTCACTTAGCGAAACACCTTTTAGACAATTGAATACTTGTACAATATTCAACACATGTGTATGCCTATTTTAACTAGAGCGCAAAGATGAAAGATTGTTGAAACGGAAACATAAGCATTTGAAATGACTGAAGATTATAGAAACATGGAATACCAAAATGAACTATAAGAAGAAGAGGAAATAATAGAACAACATATCAGAGAAATAAATCAAGATCCTAAATTCGATAAATTTATGGAGAAAATATTGGAGGGAGAAAAAGAAAAATACTTCCTAATGTTAGCAAAATTTGGTTCTACACTACCCCAATATTTTGATGTGAGAAAATTAGGACAAAAGAGAAGTGACCCTTCCCATGATAATGACCAACATGAAGAGATTTTCGGTCACAAAAAGGACGACGCATCAATACCTGATAACACAAGAACTAACAAGGAAACTTTTGTTCCCAAAAGGAATGACGTAGAAATTCTCAACAAAGCATAAATCTAATGACACAAGAAAGGGTCGAGATGATACACAAAGAGATCAAGATCATACTAGAACACAAACTCATGGTTACACAAGAATGAATCATGTTGATAATCCTATCACAACTCTTACACAACAAATAACAAACACTTCAAACATAGATTCAAGATATGTAGAGAGGAAATGTTATAAGATACTCACTTCAAGAAATTTGTCCTTACCCATTCGACAGAAATCTAAACATAATACCATTTCTTATAGGTTGTGAAACTCCTAGATACGATAAATATGATGGAAGCACTAATTCCTAGGATCATATATGATAATTTTACATAATTAGTATGGAGTTTGCACATGAGCATGCCTACCTGATGAGATTATTTCCAAAGAGCTTAAATGGACTAGCTATGGAATGGTTCTCCAAACTTCCACCTGGAATAAGATCCTTCTCAAAATTAGTGGATAAGTTTGTTTCACAATATTCTTACAACATACAACATGAGGTTACAATGATAGACGTATGTAATGCTAAACAAAAGAGTGGAGAACCTTTCATGATGTTTCTATAGAGATGGAAGTGGTTAGCTTCATGATATCCTTGTACGATGCTAGAATATGAGAAAATGGACATATTCATCAACAATCTAAATGATCAAATGAGTTATCATCTAAAAATGCAAGGCTATCAAAGTTTTGGAAAGATGATTGATAATGGAAATAGAATGAAGGAAGCTATGGTAAAGAAGGGTGAGTTGAAGCTATACAAAGAAGGAGTTCATCCTCCTAACAACAATAACAACAACAATAATGATAAGATAAAATTTTAGAATAGAAATCAAAATGTCGTCAACGATGGGATAGTGGATAACAACAATGTAAAACCAAAACAATGAGATTTCAATTTATCCACTCACTCAGCATCAGCTCAACAAAACAACAATCACCAAAAAATAACTTTCAACAATTTATTTAGAAGAAAATTTACAAACATTGGTGAACCACTTGGGTCAGCATTAAAGATGCTCCTCAGAAACAAAGTGATTACTTTTCCATAAGGAAGAAACTTTGAACCTCAAGAAAAACCCTCTTGATCAAATGACAACCATTATTGTGCTTTCCATCGAAATAAGGGACACCACACAGATAATTGTCAGTGGTTGAAACATGTTATCCAAGATTTGACTGATAATCGAGTGATAATCGTGGATGGTGTTGGCATTGTGTTGTCATTGATGTCAACCGGTATGGGATGACTACCGGTAGAAGAGATGGTTGTGCAACACTGCTATGGATAATTACATGATGTGATATCTTTGATATCACCTTGTGCTGCAGAACATCGGTAAGGTAAGGAAGAGTGATCACTAGTGACACCGGTACTCAAGTTAGTGCCCAACTTGTGTGGATGGAATGGTAAGGTTACAGATACCAGTATAGTGTATCCCTGGTAAGGAGAGTATGTCGACTGGAAAATGGAGTGTTGACAATGAGAAGGTTGCTTGGATGGTGTTTGTGATGAAGAGGTAGAATGTTACCTAAATCACACCAACACCTAAAGAGAAGAATGAATAGATCATCGATATGCTATGAGGTTGACGGACAACATGACTCTCACCGGATGAAGATGCAGTCATCATGAGAAGCTATGATTGACAATTAATATGCTCACATCTAATCACATGTGCCTATTTGAAAAGATGCAGAGGAATCCCCATTTTGTGGAAATGAGAACGCTTTGGATAGACATGTCTGGAGACTGGTTTAGGTATTCCATAGGCAGCTTAGCAAAGGACAGACATGAGGAATTAATCGGTAGAATGAGAGATACCAGCAGGGTTAGCAAACTGATAGAAAGGAGGAACTGGTTGAATGTTTGGTCGGTGATCCTATCTGGACCTACATGAAATGCAAAGCTGGCAGTTGGTTGATATGGATGCCACTTGGAGATAAGGTGGAAAAACTGCATCAGATGGAGAAGGAATGTACATCGATAGGGTTGTTGCAGGGGTTGGTCGACATAAAATGGAAGGTCCCACAAATCATGAGATGAGTTACAGAGGTGTTTGTCTTGAGGTCTAAAGGACAACTACAAGCTAGCTAAGAGCGATTGAGGAGATTAAGGAAATGTAGGAAACAACATGACGAATCTTGTGTGTTTCACCAAGAGATTTGTTGTTAGGATAAAAAGTAGGTCACCAAAGATGGAAGGTGTGATTCGGGAGGTATATAAAAGGTGGAGTTGTGCAAACTAGCTGACTGAAAG
This sequence comes from Cryptomeria japonica, assembly GCF_030272615.1. Lineage (NCBI taxonomy): Eukaryota > Viridiplantae > Streptophyta > Pinopsida > Cupressales > Cupressaceae > Cryptomeria > Cryptomeria japonica. The sequence continues at coordinate 44,365,300 of NC_081406.1, read as the reverse complement.
GTCAAATCAAGCAAGATCTGATAGGATCTAATCGAATTCGCTTTTGCCTCGAGGATGGTGAGGAAACCCTAACTGCCTCAGTTTGAATTAGCCTCAGGCAGGAAAACTAGTCGATAAAAAGAGGAAAGAAAAAAACATATGGTGTTGTTGTTGTATAGAAGAATATTGTCCTACTACGAGTTGTGTCACTTTTGCATGTGAGAGAAAATCAGCCAAGTGCTCAAAAAGTATCTAAGACAAGAGGGAAAGTGGAGAGAAGAACTGGTAGTGTTCATACCGACAGAGTAGAAGTGAAGGAGGCAGCAGAGAAGACTGACAGAGAACCAGAAAAGTGTTATAGTAGTGAAGAGTAGAGAGTAAGGTGGAGATCCAACAAAGAAGAAGAAGAGGAGAGGTCTATTGATAGAGTTTTCTGGCAGTTATGCAGTAGAAGAGAGCAACAGAAGAGTGAGTCAGTGTAGAAGAGAAGGTATCTCACCGACAGAGTAAGATACATGAAATGGTTGCAAGCTTCACTTGTAACAAGACAACTACTTTTGTATTTGATGATTATTTTGTGAACACTGAGTTGTAGCTCAGTGTAGGGGTTGGTGCTCCTTGGGTGGGTGCCCTAAAGTTAGGGGTTGGCTCTCCTTAGGTAGGTGCCCTAAAGTCAGGGGTTGGTGCTCCTTGGGTTGGTGCCCTAAATCAGGGGTTGGGGCTCCTTGGGTTGGTGCCCTAAACATTGTAACATTTTTAATTGTGAGGCTAGATTGGAGCAGTAGACTCCAACAGCATTGCTCACTGAGGTTTTTCCCATCCTAGGTTTTCCTCGTATATGTTGGTGTTATGTGATGTCCCCTTGTGTGATTGCATTTGTGTTGGTCTCTCCACTAACCGATAAGTCTGAATTAAGTTAGATCAATTAACCGGTATGCTCACATAGGATTGCTAAAGGGAAAAGTTTGAGAACCACTGATTCACCCCCTCCCCCTCTTAGTGGTGCACTGTGTTTAATATTTGGTATTAGAGCCTAGGTTCCCAATAAGAAGAACTTTCTCTAGCTTGGGTAGATTTTGGCTTAAGGACACAATGGTTTGTTTAGTGTCAATATCTGCTCATGTATTTGATGGTGCAAACTTTTCTATTTAGAGTTGCAAAATGAAAGTTTTCCTATCCTCTTTGGGGTTTGATGTGTGGATGTCAATAGTTGATGGTTTCCCTAGAAAGATGAGTCTTCCTACTGGATTTGTAGAAGAAAGAAGAAACCAGTGCAATGAAGAGGCCATGAAGGCTATATTCAGTGGACTCACTGGTGATGTCTCTTCACAGGTGGATAGGTGTAAAACAACAAAGAGCTTATGGGAAAGATTGAAGAAGCTCTATGGAAATGAACCCTCAACTATAGAACTAGCATTTGAAGGAAATATGAGAAATACATCTCATATTTATCTTGATGATGAAGATAGATCTGCTAGTAGTAGCAGTAGTGATGAAGGAGGAACCCACCTCTTCATGGCTGAAGAATATAAAGAAGAAGAGTACACATCATAAAGTGCAAGGGAAAAGTGTCCCCATCGGCAAGATGTGTTTGGCAGTGATGAGGAAGGGGAAGAAGGGGATGAAGCAAAAGTTGATCTTGAAGGAGAGCTTGTAAATGCACTTGAAGAACTTAGTAGAGTTAGAAGGGAATATAAGCTATTCAAGAATGTTGCTATAGTGGAGCAGAACCAGCTAACAAAATGCCTTGAAGAATCTAAGAAAAGCATCTCAGAGATGGAGTCTTAGGAAGAAGACACCAAGGAATGTTGGTGTGAAGATCTAGCCTCTGAGCTAGAAGTAAGAAATAAAGAACATTTGAAGCTACATGGAGAAGTGGAGGTTCTCCGAAATGACCTTAAGAAATGTAAGGATGAGCTCAAGGTGAGAATCCGGTTTGATGATAGTAGTGATGCCTTGGACCTGATCTTGAAGAAGAAAAAGCATGCCAAGGACACTGAAGGGTTAGGTAGTGGTGTCGCTGAATGCTCCACTAGCAAGAATGTCCCCCACAATGACATTATATTTATCTCCTCAAATGGTGAAAACAAAGGCAAAACCTTCACTGTAAGAAATGCTCCCTGGAAGAAGGTTGATCTAGATACAATCGGTGAGGACTTACAGAAAGGAAAGAACACCGGTGCTACAAGAAGAAGGAACACTACTAATCCCAAAGGAAAAGGGAAGATGGGAGAAGATAGCTTCACCAGAAGCAGGAAGATGAGGAAGTAGCAAAGAAGACCTCCTACCGGTAGAGAACCAAGAAATGCTACCACCCACAGGGAAAGACAAGTGTTGGAGAAGAAGAGACCAGATGAAAGAGCTGCAAAGAATGGACAACCTAGGGTCCATCCCCAAAGAAGCAGAAATGGAGATGCAAGACCTGTAAGATCTCCTCATGCATGGAAAAATAAATTTGTAAGTTATATGCCATCATTTATCGGTTACTATTTTGCATGTAATGCCTATGGCCATAGGGTAGAAGAATGTAGGAAGAGATATAGAAAGGATAACGTAGGATCTCATAGAAATAATGCATATGAGAAAAATGCATCCAGGAGTAGACTCACGCATGTCCTCTCTCCCGGCTATGCAAATGTTATTTGTCATAACTGGAATGTTTTTGGCCATAGAAAGTTTGAGTGCAGGAAAAGGAATCTGCAGTCACATGGAGGTTGGTATAACAACTATGCTCTATAGAAAAGTGGATATAGATCATTTGGAAGTCAGGGACCTGCATAGAACCAAAGGAGAAATGTCCCTGTAGGAGTAAGAGGCCTACCGGTTTCAGTTGCCAGTCATAGCAACGTGACCAGGAGAAGATGGTCAAATTAGTATGTCAAGAGATTCTCCGAACATGAATTTGGGATGGATGTTGTGTGTTACTATAGCACTACCTCTGGTTGTGATGGAGAATCAAGAAATGGAAGGACCCATCAGCAGAAGAAGGAAAGACCTGCTCCCAAGCTTGAAAATAGGAAGATGAATGAGACCAAGCAGGTATGGAGGAAGAAGACCATGGACCTGCACTATTCATTGAATGCACAGGTGATATCTCCTAAGGCCTAAAGGAGATGTAGGATCTCAGGGGGAGTGGCACATTGAATTTATCTTTCACCCCCTCAGCAAAGATGGTGACATGGAAAACATGTTGTTGCCGATATGAAGAGAGAAGATGAGAAGATAAGTGTGTGTAGAAGTTTCCTTGACTACACAGCTACAGATCAGTGATGGATCACCTCTGCATGTGTCAATAAGTGGAATTTAACATTTGGTATCATATGTTAACTGGTATGTACAAGTTGTTATCGAGATGACTGCTAACAGGTACTTGCAAGTTATATAAGACAATGAAGTTGAAGATCATTGTACTAGCCCTAGTAGCATGGAGTGATGTTATGTCTTAGGTGGTGTTGATGAAGACCTGAAAGACATATGTTGGCCCTAGTTGTTGATCATGCAAGCTTGAATGTTTTTGGGCTAACCAGTTTAACTCTTGGCATGATGATGTCATTTTATGGCATTGGGAAAATTCAGGATCATGCCATAGGCTGTGGTGTAATAATGGAGCTGAAAGATCATCAGATTATCTCATATGCATAGCTAAACCAGTCTATGGAGGAGATTGGAGTCCCGGTAGTGTACTTGACCAAAGATAAGAACCTGAGGTATATGACTCAGGGGGAGTTCAAGTGCTCATGATGCAGAGCTGGCATGCTTGAACTTGTAAGGATACTGACTGCCCAAACTACAGGAGATGGAAATTGTAGAGGCATTGCAGATTGATTAGCAGGTGTCAGTTGATGGTTAAGTTCCCCATCTCAAGTACTGTGACTTGAGAAGATGTAACAATTTGTGACAAGATAACAAGTGGTATCTAAGGAGGAGTTGCATTTGATGAAGACAAAGAGGGAGAAGGAATTTTGTCAGTGACTGGTAAATACAAGGAGAAATGATATCCTGACAATGCCCTTTTCCATTGTTGTCAAAAGGGGAGAAGGATTTTGTAGTATACCGCATACTACATGTGTGTGAATCCATGGATCAAAGTAAGGGGGAGAATGATTATGTAGTATGCCAAATACTACATGAGTTGACATCAATGCCAAAGGGGGAGATTATTGGCATTGTGTTGTCATTGATGTCAACCGGTATGGGATGACTACCGGTAGAAGAGATGGTTGTGCAACACTACTATGGAGGAGTACATGATGTGATATCTTTGATATCACCTTGTGCTGCAGAACACCAGTAAGGTAAGGAAGAGTGATCACTGGTGACACTGGAACACAAGTTAGTGCCTGACTTGTGTAGATGGAATGGTAAGGTTACAAATACTGGTATAGTGTATCCCTGACAAGGAGAGTATGTCAACTGGAAAATGGAGTGTTGACAATGAGCAGGTTGCTTGGATGGTGTTTGTGATGAAGAGATGAAATATTACCTAAATCACACCAACACCAGAAGAGAAGAATGAAGAGGTTACTAGTATGCTATGAGGTTGACGGACAACAAGACTCTCATCGGATGAACATACAGTCATCATGAGAAGCTATGACTGACAATGAATGTGCTCACATCTGATCACATATGCCTATTTGAAATGATGTTGACAGCTCCCCACTTTGTGGAAATGAGCACACTTTGGATAGACATGTCTGGAGACTGGTTTAGGTATTCCATAGGAAGCTTAGCAAAGGGAAGACATGAGGAAGTAACCAGTAGAATGAGAGATACTGGCAGGGTTAGCAAACTGGCAAAAAGGAGGAACCGGTAGAATGTTTGGTCAGTGATCCTATTTGGACCTACATGAATCGCCAAGCGAGTTGTTGGTTGATATGGATGCCACTTGGAGATAAGGTGGCAAACCTGCATCAGATGAAGAAGGAATGTACATCGATAGGGTTGTTGCAGGGGTTGGTCGACATAAATGGAAGGTCCCACAAATCATAGGATGAGTTACAAAGGCGTGCGGCTCGAGGTCTGAAGGACAACTATGAGCCAACTAAGAGCGATTGAGGAGATCAAGGAAATGAAGGAAATAACATGATGAATCTTGTGTGTTTGACCAAGAGATCTGTTGTTAGGATAAAAAGTAGATCATCAGAGATGGAAGGTGTGATTCAGGAGGTACGTAAATGGTGGAGTTGTGCAAACTGGCTGACTAAAAGGTTAGTTTGGGCAGGATCTGATAGGATCTAATCGGATTCACTTTTGCCTTGAGGATGGTGAGGAAACCCTAACTACCTCAGTTGAATTAGCCTTGGGCAGGAGAACCAGTCGATAAAAAGAGGAACGAAAAAGACATATGGTGTTGCTGTTGTATAGAAGAATATTGTGATACTGTGAAGTATGTCACTTCTGCATGCGAGAGAAAATCAGCCAAGTGCTTAAAGTATCTAAGACAAGAGAGAGATTGGAGAGAAGAACCGGTAGTGTTCATACTGGTAAAGTAGAAGTGAAGGAGACTGCAAAGAAGGCAGACAAAGAACCGACAAAGTTTTATACTAGTGAAGAGTAGATAGTAAGGTGGAGATCCAAAAGAGAAGAAGAAGAGGAGAGGTCTACTGGTAGAGTTTATCGACAGTTATGTAGTAGAAGAGAGCAGCAGAAGAGTGAGTTGGTGTAGCAGATAAGGTATCTCACCGACAGAGTAAGATACATGAAATGGTTGCAAGATTCACCTGTAACAAGAAAACTACTTTTGTATTTGATGATTATTTTCTGAACACTGAGTTGTAGCTCGGTGCAGGGGTTGGTGCTCCTTGGGTAGGTTCCCTAAAGTCAGGGGTTGGTTCTCCTTGGGTAGGTGCCCTAAAGCTAGGGATTGGTGCTCCTTGGGTTGGTGCCCTAAATCAAGGGTTGGCACTCCTTGGGTTGGTGCCCTAAAAATTGTAATAGTTTTTATCGTGAGGCTAGATTGGAGCAGTAGACTCCAGTAGCATTGCTCACCGAGTTTTTTTCCATCTTGGGTTTTACTTGTAGATGCTGGTGTTATGTGATGTCCCCTTGTGTGATTGCATTTGTGTTGGTCTCCCCACTAACCAGCAAGTCTACATTGAGTTAGATCCATTAACTAATAAGCTCACATAGGATTGCTAAAGGGAAAAGTTTGAGAACCATTGAGTCACCCCCTCCCCCTCTTAGTGGTGCATTGTTTCTAACAGATAGACATACAACAAACAAATCTCATAAATCATTCAAAACTCCCCTTAATAACTATGAGAAGAGTGAATTATCAACAACACATAATGGTAAGGGTAAAGCAAAGGTGAACTATGCTCATGCATATGATAATGTGGTAAATGTTATTGTAGTTAAGGAAAAACAACAAGAAGAACCTGCTCATGCTATCACAAGAAGATAAGATAAAGTTGTTTTGTTGGGTCCTACCACTAACATGTCATCCACTATAAAACAATACAATCTAGTGGATCAATTATAAAAAACTCCTGGGTAGATATCCATCTTAGAACTTTTAAAGCTTTCACCTTCCCACAAAGAAATTCTTGAAAGAGCATTAGTAGATAAAACTATGTCCAAGGATCTTGATATAGATCAATTCCAACCCATGGTGGGACATCTCACAACCCCTGACTACTTATCATTCACCAAAGAATATGACATGTCCTTGCAACATACCCATAACTCTCCCTTTCATATCCAAGTCCTCATTCATAAGACATGTGTTAAACATCTCCTAATAGATGGGGGAGATGGCTTAAACATTTGCTCATAGAGTCTTGTCCGTGCTCTAAGTTATTCAGAAGATGTAGTGGATCCTTGAAAAAATATCACCACCAAAGCATATGATGAAGAAAAACGTTCCTCTAAAGGAATTTTGATATTACCCATTAGAGTGAGACCTTTGCAAAAAGACACAGGATGCCAAGTTCCAGACTTGGACTTATCATACATCATACTCTTGGGAAGATGCTGGATACATGACATACAAGTTGTTCCATCAACATATCATCAGTGCATATAATTTCCCTACAATGGGCAGGAAATCACGATCTGAGCAAATTCAAATCCATTCCAATACTGTAGTAATCTAAAACCAGCTCAAGAGGTCATTGTTCCTTATAATAGGAAGGCATCATCTTTGAACACACATTCCAAAGGATAATCATTTTCCTCAATCTTGTAAAGTATGGAAAAACAAATGTAGTTAAGAGATCGAGGGAACGAAGAATAATCACTATCACAATTACCACTTTCTCCTAAATCCTATGGAAAACCATCAAACTCTAAACAACAACAAACTGTGAAACATCTTCCAATATTTGATGGAGCATTTGTTAGTGTTGGGACCTTATCAGAGGAAACAAAAGATAAAGATGTGCTACAGTGGCTATACAAGGATGAAGAAGTCCAACAAAAGATCAGCAATGTCAGAATACCTACTGAAAAATATGGAAAAGGATTTAACATTCTTCAAAAAATGGGATACACTGGAATAGGTCCTGTAGGAAAAATAAAAGAAGGTATCTTGGAACCTATCCAACCTCATAATTAGTAGGCTACAGACAAATCAATCTTAGGGTATGGACAAATTACTCTACCAAAGGACACATCTTCTAGCCAACAACAAGAGGAATATGAAAACAGACAGGAACAACTTGCAATTGAAAGGGAAGAAACGTCTACCAAGCAAAAAGCACAAGTAAACATGAAATAGAAAAAGAAGCTTCTAATCAATAGGAAAAACAAACTAAAGGCACCTCCCAAGTAGCATTAACTCTCAATCAAAACAAACAAGAAATTGGTACAAATCACAGAGAGCTGATAGCCAGGTTGACGTAACTCAATCTCAGCCCAGAAGAAGTCGAATATGAGAGAAGAAAAGATATAGCAAGAAAAACATAAGAAACAAATCAAATGCTATATAAACAAATCTACAGATTGCAAGTTGTAAGTGACACAGATTATAATGAATGGGAATGGGATTCCTATCATTCTAAAGAATCATCTGAAGAAAATTGCTTTGAAGAAGATATAGGAGTCGATGTAGTTCATATGTATGCAGGAAAAACATTAGGAAATAGCCCACTTGAAGTAGAATCACATTCGGCTGACTTGGACTTAATCGAGGATGACCAGGAGCTCCTTGCGTGAGGTCATTCTGATGAGAGTGCCATTCTAGACATTGACATACATATCGAAAACTTTGACAGCTCTATCATGACCCTAAATGTTGGTATTATGGATGTGTTGCATTGGTTTTTTCATTGATGTCACCACTCATCAAAACTTATCCTTCTGGAGATCTTTGGTTATGTTCACCAGTATAATATTCACCGGTAGGTTATAATGTTCACCGACACTAAGGATGACTTGTTATCATCTGGAGATTACTTGGTTATGTCGAAGACATGGTTTGGACACTTGGTTTTGGTATTTTGGTTATTGGTCTAATCGGGTTGACATATTTGTTGTTACCCATAAATTGGTCTAGGTTATGGATCGGCATGCATTATCTATTCTAGATCAGCACAACACATTATGGAGATGATTTATTGATTGGATATTGTTGTAAATGTATTGAGCTGACATGATGCATCACATCTTGACTTATCTATAATTTATTTAATTTTAATATTCTTAATTAGCTGACCTACACATTTGGTCTTAGGTTTTGGTATATATGTAAGATCTCATTTGTGAGATAATGTAAGCAAGATATAGGATAGAGAGACAGTATATGGTTATGGTATTGTAACATGGTATGTATGAATATTGAAGATCATATGAGAATACCATAGAGAAGGTTTAAGGAAGGTTTGAAGGTGATTATTAGAGCTTAACCCATACTGAATCCAACATTGGAGATGCTACTTTGAGTAGTACATTATCATTGGATTTAATCATCCAATTGTAGTCAGTGTGACTCCTATTTTATGATTGAGCAGTGAGCTCTAGGTGGTTGGCCTTTCTGCATGTGAAAACCCCATTTGTATACACATACTATCTGCAGTAGTATCATCTGATTGTGGGTAAGGTTTCCCACCGTGGTTTTTCCCCTTACAAGGTTTCCACATACAAATTTCTATGTTATGTGTTGAGGATGTTGTTTCTCTTTTTGTGTCATGCATTAAGTTTTACCGGTATCAATATTAACTGTTAATTTGTCAACCAACATTAAGTTTGGTTTACTGGTATTATGTATCAAGTTTGATTAAGTTATATTTGGGTTGAAATTAATAGACAACTGATTCAGCCCCCCCCCCCCCCCCTCTCTCAGTTGCCTCTAGGTCGTAACACTAAATACCCTTGAAGCATCTCAACCTAAGGACCCCTTACCTCTAATCCACCCTGAACTTATTGTTTGGGAAAATGAAAAACATATTTCCATTGATACCTTTCCTAATGATCATGCCATATCCTTATATCTTAATGCAATCAAACCACAACAAATCTCACCAAGAATTTCACCAACGCATCTTCTAGTCAAGTGGGTGCCAAATCTCCCAAATGCAAAAGTGAAAATAAAGAAAACAATATCAAGTCTAATGCTGGAAACCATTCATTGGCAACATTAGACTGCGAAAAAGTAAACAGAAAGGACTCATGTAACGGTGAAAAGCTCCTCGAGGCACCAGAAGATGGGAGATTTGACACCTTACTTGAGCACTATCAAGAAAGGTCATCCATTTTGATTGAACTAATAGAGACAGTTAACATTGGCACAATAGAGAAACCAAAGATTCTACATCCAGCAACTTCTCTATCAGAGCAAGAAATGCAGCAATATATGGAATTCTTCAAACAACACCAAATCAAATTTTGCCTGGTCATATGCAAGCATGCCAGGGTTGGATCTAGATCTTATTATGTATCTCTTAAATGTCAATCCAGGAGCCAAACCAATTAAACAAAAATTAAGGAAGATGCATCCTCATATTGTTGTTCTTGTCAAAGCAAAACTAAAGAAATTACTGAATGTGGGATTCATCATACCTGCATCATATCCTCAGTGGGTATCAAACATCGTTCCTGTTTCCAAACCAAATAAAAGTATCCGAGTATGCACATACTTTAGAGATCTTAATAACACATGTCCAAAGGATGACTTTCCTTTCCCTAACATTGACATCATTGTGGATTTAACTGTTGGACACTCCATGTTTTCTCTAATGGATGGTTTCTCTAGATACAATCAGATTAAAATAGCACTTGAAGATCAAGAAAAGATAGCTTTCACATGTCCATGGGGTACTTTCTATTGGAACATCATGCCTTTTGGACTAAAGAATAGAGGTGCTACATATCAGAGAACTATGACAACGATGTTCCATGACATGATGCATACATTCATGGAAGACTATGTGGATGACATATTGGCCAAATCATACAATAGAGAAGACCATATACGAATACTAGAAAAGATATTTGATAGGTTAGAATAGTACAAGCTATGACTCAATCCCAAGAAATGTGCTTTTGGTGTTACTTCAGGAAAGCTATTGGGATATATTATTTTAGCTAGGTATATCGAAGTAGATCCAACTAAGGTCAAAGAAATCATGGAAATGTCATCTCACTAGAATATTAGTCAACTAAGATCACTCCAAGGAAGACTACAGTCAATCAGAATATTTATTGCTTAGCTAGCAAATAAATGCCAACCATTTAATCATCTTTTGCACAAAAATGTTTATTTCACGTGGGACCATCAATGTGAGGATGCATTTAATTAGATCAAGGCCTATCTCATGCAGCCACCTATCCTAATATCATAAATTCTAGGAAATTCATTGTTACTATATGTATCAACCACCGAAGCATCATTAGGAGTTTTGCTTGCACAACAAGAGAATGAAGGAAAATAACGAGTCATCTACTACATCAGCCAAACATTAGTGGGATACAAGCTCAACTATTCACCAACAAAAAAAGCATGCTTGATGGCAGTGTTTGCTTCTCAAAAATTTAAGACACTATCTACTATCTCATTCCATCAAGTTGATTGCTAAAATCGATCCATTGAAGTATTTACTTAGCAAGGCGCCATTAACAGGAAGACTAGAAAAATGGATCATGATCCTAAGCAAGTTTGATATTGAGTATGTAGACAGAAAAGCTATCAAGGGGTAAGTCATTGCCAACCAAATAGCAGAGGCACCACTTCAAGATGATCGTCCTTTACACATTGAATTTCCTGATGCTGATATCCTAACGGTCACCACAAAGACATGGAAATTATATTTTGATGGTTCATATATACAACATGGATCAGGAGCAGGCATTCTATTCATCATGCCATAAGGTCATACAATTCTAAAAGCATATAAATTATGCTTTCCATACACCAATAACACAAAAAATATGAAGCTTTAGTCACAAAAATCAAAATGGCTATATATTAGAACGTTACATAGCTATAGGTCTTTGGATACTCTCAGCTCATCATCAGTCAAATCAATGACAATTATTAGACAAAGAATGAAAAGATAATGCCTTATAAGAAAATGGTTGATGATTTTAAGAAATACTTTGTTGAAATAAATTTTCAATAGATTCTGGGGAATGACAACAAAGCAGCAGATGCCATGGCCACACTTGCTTCTCTATTGCAGACAGAGGAAAATTAAGAGCATTATGAATTCCTAGTGGAAGAGTTGTTTTACCCTGCTCATAATTGTCCTGATTCCCAAATTATCTGTCACCTTGGTTGGGCATGATTCCTCCCACTATGGCCAAACTTATACATACCTGAAAGATAATATCCTCCCTCTTGGCTTGTTAAAGAACCAAAAGAGAAACTTTATTTGCCAATCTTCCCATTATACTCTTGTCGCGGATACCCTTTTTAAACGAGGTCTGGACGGTACTCTCTTAAGATGTCTCGAGCAAGAAGAAGCTGAGAAGGCCTTAAATGAAGTCCATAATGACATTTTTGGCACTCATTCAAGTGGTCTTACCCTTTCAAGAAAACTCATACGCTTGGGCTATTATTGGCCAACTATGGAACAAGATTCTTTTCAGATAGCTAGAACATGCAAACAATGTCAGATCCATGGAAATTTAATTCATGAACTAGCACAATAACTTCATGCTTTGGCAACTTCTTGGCCTTTCTATCAACGGGGTCTTGATCTAGTAGGAAATATACATCTTCCTTCATCCAATGCTCACAAATTTATCCCTATAGCTATAGAATATTTCACAAAATGGATTGAGGCAATACCTCTCATAAATATCACAGACAAACAAATTGTTACATTTATCTTAAACTACATCATATGTCACTATGGCATACCCATGACCATTATCACTGATAATGGGTGACCGTTCAAGAACCAAGATGTACAAGAGCTATGTGATACAATTCAAGATCCAACACAAATTTTCCACACCCTACTATCCCCAAGGGAATGGGCAAGTAGAAGCATCAAACAAAACTATTTTAAAAATTCTCAAAAAGACAGTGAATGATGCCGACAAAGATTGGCATATTCAATTAAACCCTGTTCTATGGGCCTACCATACCAGTATCCGCACACCAACAGGTGCCACACCTTTCTCTCTTGTCTATGGATCAGAAGATATATTGCCAATAGAAGTAGAGATACCTTCTCTATGAGTATCATTAAAAGGTCTTATCCCAGATGAAGTACAACAAGTATCTAGATTGCAAGAGTTAGATTTGATCCATGAATGAAGACAAAATGCCTTTGATCATTTAAAGGTATATCAGCAAAGAATGTGTTGAAGTTAGAATCACAAGGTCAAACCAAGAGCCTTTCAAGCTGGAGAACTAGTACTAAAGGAAAATCCATGCAACGAGGCAGCTTGAGAAAAGAAAGGGAAGTTTGAACCAAACTAATTAGGTCCATTTATGGTCACAACAATATTTGGGTCAAGAGCATATCAACTATCAACACAGGATGAAGATCAACTCAAAGAAACCATCAATAGCATGCATTTGAAGAAGTTTTATGTCTGAAAAAGCAGAAAAATAAAAAATAGTGAAAAAGCAGAAAAATAAAAAATAATGAAAAAGCAGAAAAATCCAAAAATAGTGAAAAATTAGAAAATACAAAAACAACAAAAACAGAAGAAAAAAAATTCAAATATGAGAAAAAGTGCAATAAAAACAGATGGTGAAAACCTGGCAATAGGCACTATCTGTCAACTAGCTCTTTCATCTATTAGTTCATGCATCCTTCTGCTTGCATTCATTTTCCATTAGCGTTGTCCATATCCATAATAAGCCTTTCTTTATATGCAAACACCGCAATTGGTTTCTCACCATGGTTTGTGTAGACACCTAAAATTGTCCAGTCTAATTAAATAATTATCTAAGCCTAATTCTTCTATTAATTAAATAAATCTTTATTTATTTAATTAAGTCATTTATCCTCTTCTAGCCTTATTTCTCATTTAAATAAATACATTTATTTATTTAAATTATCCTTTTCCTAAATTAAATAAATATCTTATTTATTTAATTGATCTCACTTCTTCTATTAATTAAATAAATCTTTATTTATTTAATTAATTCATTAGCCTTTTCTACCTATGACACATGTCATTCATCTCTTAATTCATACACTACCTACCCCTTTCATTATTTTATTATTTCTTTTACCTACCCTCTAATCATAGCCAACCTCCTTTTACACCTCTCAATATTATCCCTCCATTTGATATAGTGTCTTCTATATAAGGAGATGCTTCCTTCATTATCAACCCTAATCACTCAGGCTAATCATTCACTGGACTACACTACGATCCTACTTGCAACCACATTCCGTTCTTTGTTGAGCTCTTGTGCACATAAAATCTGCGAGCAAATATATCAAGCAAGATCAATGGAGATAGGAAGAATGGAGATCAAAACTCTATTGGACATGTGATGGTATAATCTTTGTGATTTCATGTGATTTGCATTGTCTTAGGTAATCTTCATATGTTATAGTGGATTTTTGTTGATTGTTAGGCTAGGGTTTTGTGGTTGGATTCATTTAGCCTTTCAATATTGTTATTATTGTTATCCATTTTCACCATATACATTTTGCCATGCCCGGTGGGACATGGATTTTTCTTAGATCTATGTTTTTTGCAGATTTTTCTAACCCTATATTGCTATTTTGTAAAACAATTTGGAGAATAACCTTGTGTAGTTAGGGTTTTGGACACAAAATCAAGATCTTAGAGACATTCGATCATATCTCATAAACGGCTTGGCAATTTTGCACCAAATTGTTTTTACAGGTTGAAAAAAGTATCAGGAGCTCTCAATCCAAAATTTAGAATTTTTGAAATACATTTTCATTTTCTATTATTTTTTTATGATTTTTCATAAAAAATTATTTTTGAGAGAAAATTAGCAAATTTTTTGGATTTTCTTATATTTTTGGAAATCTCTCATAATTATACATAGGATTTGTTCTTTGTGATTTTAATTTTGATGCAAATTATTTTTCTAAAAATCGGATCTTTAAAAATTAGGGTTTTTCTTTATTTTGATGAGATCTCATAAACGGATTTGAATTTTAACATAAATTTTTTTTTGCAGGTCAGGAAAAGTATCAGAAAGATTCAATAAAAATTTCAAATTTTTTGGATCGATTTTTCATTTTATATGAATTTTTTATGATTTTTCATAAAAAATTAATTTTGAGAGAAAATTAGCGAATTTTTTGGATTTTCTTACATTTTTGGAAATCTCTCAGAATTATACATAGGATTTGTTCTTTTTGATTTTAAATTTGATGCAAAATCATTCCTCAAAAATCAGATCTTTGAAAATTAAGGTTTTGCATTGTTTTACTAATATCTCACAAACTACTTAGATTTGTTGCAGAAAATTTTTTGTACAAGTTTGGAAGACCATCAAGACTCTCCAGTAAAAATTTCAGATTTTTTGAATCGATTTTGCATTTTATATGAATTTTTTATGATTTTTCATAAAAAATTAATTTTTGGAGCAAATTAGAAATTTTTTTGGATTTTCTTACATTTTTGGAAATCTCTTGAAATTTAACAGGTGGTCTTTTTTTATGATGAATCAGATCTTTGAATTGGTCAACAAAACGTATTATTGAAGGCCCCTATTTCACAAAGTCTTTTGAATCTAAAATTTACCTAACTTGTGTGCTTGCAGGAAGGGGTGATTATTTCAAACAATCCAAACTACTAATAAATCTTTGTTGCAGATCCTTGGCAAGGGTTTTTGGATTTTTATTGTGTGCCTTGTTTTAATAGACTAGCAAACATTTCAATTGGTGCACTAAAATTGAATCATTGTCTTTTGTGTCTTGAGCAATAGGCTCTTTTTGTTTAATCTTTAGAGGGTCTGTCTTCCCATGTGGTCATTAGGACTACTAGTGAGAAGAGAATGACCCAAGTGGTAGCGAGGAAAACCCACCTCTTCCGAACCACTATAAACAACTATATTCATGGTGAAAGCTATGGATAACGTGTGCTGATTAGTTCATACCGACACTATGTCTCCCCATAAACCCGTTTGATCAAATTTATTTGATCATTTGTAGGGCGTAACCCCTACCGGCTGGGAGCCTTCTGTATTTATAGAGCTGAAAGTGCCGCATGTATGGCCACATGAGCGGATGCCCTTACTAGCACCTTTTTGTTTTAGAAGCCCAAATCCTTCTAGTTGTTGGAGCAGGAGGTCGGACCTCTGGTAGCGGCCCACACACATACGGTTCTTAGTAGAGATACAAAGTTCGCCATGGGGAGTTTTCATGGGGACTGATGCTTGGCTGACCCGAGAAGTGAGTGCCGAGGGTGGAGCCAGTGAGGTCAAGCATCTAAGTATCCACTCTGAATAGCGTAGCCTCAGGGGTAAAACCCCATGTGGGATCAACAACTATTGTCTTGGCCAGCCATAAGAATTGTGCTTGACTTATTTTAAACATTCAAAACATTCAAGACCAAACAATAAAACATTGTGTCTTTTGTGTTTTCAAGTGTATGCAAAACATTTTTACATCAAACAACACACTTTTCTTGGAGAGTCTAAACACTTGCAAACATTGAGTCCTCATCAACATTGTGTCTTCTTGTCACAAAAAATAGTCAAACATTCAGATTTGGTCACAATTTCACAAATTGGAAAAATTTTACAGTCAGGCAAACAAGAACAATCAGTTTCGGAATACTTGAGCTTCCTAGGTTGTTTCTTTAGGTTTCATTTAGCATTCAACCTGTCCTTGGGTCTCACAAAGTCCATCATTGCTGTACATCTCTCATTACATTCACACTTGTCTAAACTTGAGTCAAAAGGTCACTTGCTTGTCCTCATCATATTTTGTCAACACACTACATACAACAACACTTTGCTAAGTGGTTCCTCATCAAGGTTTCTTACCTTTGGGTCTCATTTGGTCTTACTTAGAGTCAAGGTCAGCTTACCTCATCAAGAGAAACTATCCTCTCTTTGGAAGTCACACCTACTCTACTACATACATACTTGGTCTTACACTTTGGACAATTGCAAGTACACCTCAGATTCATTTACATTCCATACAACTCTTGGTCTTCCATACTTTTCCATTTTCATCTAGTCTCACACATCTTGGTCAATACCTAGTTCATGGTTGAAACCCGTCTTCAAAAATCTAGGAGAGAAACTAAAGAGGCTCAAGAGTCCGCAAGCATGAGTTCTTATGAGTATGAGAATGATATCTTTTTCAATACTGATCACACTACACTACCGGACATGGATGTCTATAGAAACATTCCAAATGTTGAAAACATAGGCACTACAAACAACAATGTTACACATAATGACAATTCGGACAACTTATCAATACATTTAGCAGATGTGGAAGAATCCATTATGAATCCCCATTTCAATCGATTGGTTGAGGAAATAATGAGGAGAGATAGACAATACTTCTTACACATGATGGCACAAAGTGGAGCCAAGATACCTCATGATTTTGACATGTCTCAAATAATGGAAAACCGACCTTTGCAACAAACTCACTCCAACATGGATCAAAGGAGACCTAATAGTGGAGGAAATAGAGGACCATATATGGTGCCTAAATCACCATCGTCTTTGCTTCAAAAACCAGAGGTCCCACATACAAATGGTCAAGCATATGATACTTACCTTCGTAGACCAGTATGGAAGTCTTATGCAGACAGATATGCTAATGCTAAGGATCAACCAAAGCAATTGGATGTTTAAAGGCATGCTCAAAATTTGGACACAAGGAAACCTCATGTCAAATTTGGGGGCAACACAATGGAACATGACATGCCTGTAGAATATGGTATACATGCGCAAAATAGATATGGTGTTCCTCAACATGAATCTATACCAAGTGCTCCATATATGCCACATCACTATAGACCTCCTCCATATGAACATGTGTATGATCAATATCATCCATATATGCAACATGCACCTCCTCCAATGGGTACCTCAAACATAGGATACGGTCCAAGAAGTCGATCTCCACCTAAGAGCAATTTGGAGCAACAAATCAGGGACTTACAAAAGAAAATGGAGGACATAAATACACCGAAGCTAACATACACAATGAGAGACATATGTCCTTATCCATTTGACAAGAGCATTCCAATGCCTCCTTTTCCTACACACTTTGTGACGCCTAAATTTGATAAGTATAGAGGAAAAGGGGATCCTAAGGCACACATAAGACAATTTTTCACAACTTGCATTGAAGTAGCTTTAGAAGAGACACATTTGATGAGATTATTCCCACAAAGCTTAGGTGATCAAGCTATGGAATGGTTCTCCCAACTTCCACCTGGAATTAAGTCATGGGGTGACTTAGCAGAGGCATTTATTCAACATTTCTCCTACAACATAGAGACAGACATATCAGTCACTACTTTGTGCAACACCAAGCAAAAAGAGGGAGAGTCTTTTGCATCGTTCTTACAAACATGGAGAAATTTAGCTAGCAGATGCTCTTGTGAAATTCCACAAAAACAAATGGTAGAGATGTTCACCCAAAATGTTAACAAGGACATTGGCTATGATCTAAGGAAAGCTTGTTTGTCCACCTTCAAGGATGTTATTGAAAAGGGCTTAGCAATAGAAAAGGTCTTAATTGAACAAGGAGTCATTAAGATATTCAAGGAAAACAAAGATGACTTTAAAGGAAAAGACAAGCCAAGATTTTGGAATAAAAACAAAAACACAGTCAATGATGGTGTTGTTGATGCCAACATAGTGCGACCCAAATTCATCTTTTCAGGATCAAGTTCTACAAACAATCAAGTGAATACTCAAGCAACTTCTAGATCACGAAGGAAGTACACCTCGTTTGGAGAACCACTTGAATCAGTATTCAAAAAGCTTGTGGCAAACAAGGTAATCACAGTTCCAGATTTTCCTCCATATGAACCAAAGGTTAAGCCGAATTGGTGGAATGATGATGAGTATTGTGAATTTCATAAGAGCAAGGGTCATAAGATAGGAAATTGTCATCGACTGAAGAACATCATACAGGATCTCATTGATAGAGGTGACATTGAGATTGAGGGACATTCGTCTAATCAAGAACATGAGATGTTTAAGGAACCATTCCCAAAACATGACAAGGGAAAAGCTAAAGCCACAGATGACCAAGCCAACTATACTAGAGCACCTTACAACTATGATTCAACTATCAATAATATCTCGATGGACAATTACGTCTCTACTATTATCATCAAGGACAAAGCATCTGAGAATTCTACTCAGAGACCCAAGATTGTCCTAAAAGGTGTTGGATCTTCTTCTGAACCTACCTCTGAATGTCATGTTACAACCCGTCGAGGTAAAATTACTTTGCAAGGTGATCTAGCTAAAAACACCACCTCTTCATCAACCAAACCTGAGTATGACCTTGTAGAACAGTTAGGGAAGACAACCGCGCTCATTTCAATCCTTGAACTATTACGCATATCTCCCGCACATAAAGCCATTCTTGACAAAATCTTGAGAGATACTGTCGTTCCTATTGATTTGAATGTGGACCAGTTTCAAGCCATGGTGGGATACCTTTCCATTCCACACTCCCTTACTTTCACAGAAGCCGATGACGCCTCCATAAGTCAGCCACATAATGCACCACTACACGTTGAAGCCTTCATACACAAACATCGAATAAAACGAGTCCTGATAGATGGAGGAGCTGGTCTAAACATTTGCACATTGAGCACAATTAAACAATTGGGATATTGCAACAAAGCTGTGAATTCTACAAACAAAATTACCATCAAGGCATATGATGATGAAGAGCGTTCATCCAAAGGCACAGTCACCTTACCTCTCAGAGTTGGGCCCGTTACAAAGGATGTGGTTTTTCAGGTCCTTGATCTAGATCTCACATACAACATATTGCTAGGACGTCCTTGGATTCATGAGATGAGTGCAGTACCATCTACATATCATCGATGTATCAAGTTTCCACACAATGGAGTTGAAGTGACCATCAAAGCAGATCCAAATCCATTCATATATTGCAACAATCTACAACCTCAATCAGAAATAACAATCCCAGTCAATTGCGAAGCTGTTCCTTCATCAGCATATGTGGATCCTGAATCCTTAAAAGCTTCTACATCCAAACAAGCAGAGCTCAAAGACAAGTTCAAGATTAAAGACATGGGATGTGGTGAGGATATCTTTCATGTTGATCAACTCCCACTATCTGCTAAGACATTTAGTCGACAATAACAATCTATAAACAATTTGCAAGGAATTGGGTGTGAACCACCTAGTGTTGTGGCTACTAAGTCTAAATGCAAATCTCCTCTAGTGGTGCAAGCATCTCTTGATATCAACAATCCTAAGAGTGGTTCCAACAAAGAATCTATTGAGCGTATCGCCAACCCTCTTGAGAACTCACATAGCCTTACCATATCATCCACTCATTCCATTTCCACTCCACTTCCAGACTTGGATCAACAAGAATTACAAAAGCCCTTACTAATCGGGGATCACAAATCAAGCTTTGAAAAGAAAAATCTAAAAGTCAAAAATAGAGAGAAGTCATTTAGTTCAAATCAAAATCAAAAGCTATTGGACTCTGCAAAAATCAAGGTCAAGGATAAAACTCCTATGAAGCAAAAATAACAAGAGTTGATCTCCCCTAATATCAAAATAACTGGGGGCAAAAGCTCTAAAATTTTAAGTCAAAAAGCATACTTGTTGATCCTAAGTCTCCATCATGCTATCCTACTTTCACTTCTTTTTGCAATCATAAACCTTCATAACTCATCCACTTGTTCCACACATCCATTCCCTTCTGGCGATACATCATGGACCTTTAATGGAGCTTCCTTGAAGGACTTTGCTATGAAGGATACCCAAACTTCTTCAGGTGACATGCATACGGGCCTGTGTAGTCCACACATTAGTAATTCTATCTCAGTTCCCTCATCAAGGAAGATAGTCACTCAAGCTACACATCATTCAGTCAAGAAACAATGTAGTTACAATCACAAGGTCAAGCCTTGCACATTTGAGGTAGGTGACTTGGTTCTCAGAGAAAATCCTAAAAATCAGCAAGACAGAGAGAAGAAGGGCAAGTTTGAACCAAACTGGCTTGGTCCTTACATCATCACAGCAGTATATGGCTCTGGGGCATATCAGCTCTCAACTACAGAAGGTGAACCTTTGGAGGATCCTATCAACAGCATGCACCTTCGCAGGTTTTACACATAGCTCTTCAGAGTATCCTAATTCAAAAATACAAAAAAAATTATAAAACAAAAAAATCGTTACTTGGTGAAAACCTAGCAAACAGGCGCCTTGTGACACAAAAAACATTGAAAAATCAAAAAAAGTAAAGAGAAATAATTTCGTCCAACGGTGAAAACCACTTCGGTGGCGCCCTGGGCAAGTACCATGGTGAAAACTGGGTCACTAGCGCCATGCGTAGAGACATTGCTCCTCCCTCCTTCAGGATTCTCTTCATCATTTCACTTTGCACACACTCACAACCTATTCGTTCATAATAAACTTACCCATTCCCATCATGGCTTGTTATTGATCTACCCAAGATTGGTTAGCCATTCATAATAAACCTCCCTTTTCGCCTCCCTTTCCATCCATAATAAATCAGATCCTATCTGTGGCTAAGGCAAAATCCTACGCCTAGTGATGGGTGTGGAACTGAGAACATCACATGTTTCAAGGAGTAAAGTTTCTTCCAGCTTTCTTCAGTCTATTCGCGCACAATCCGCAATAAAGCAACATCTGCATCACAGATCCGCAATAAAGTTTTGTCTTCTCTGCAATAAAGTATCAGTTTCATGGATTCAGTCAGTTTTAGATGAGACATAGCAGCAACAATGGGCTTCAACAAATCAAATCTTTCAACAGACTCAGACAACATTATGGTTTAGTGCTATCTATCCTTTCTGTGAAAGTAAACATTGTGACCACAATCAAATAAGACTTATACAAGTGACAAGAGACACTAAACTTGAGGACTACAGTGGATGTTGGTGTCGAGTCTTGGTTTTCTTTTGATTTCATCTTTTTTGGTGACATGTCTTTTAGCTTTTCCGGGATGTCTCTGACTAGAGATTCTATCTCCAGGATGTCTTTGACTAGAAAGGCGAGGATGGGGTATCGTCACCTATTTGTATTTGCTGTCTGTGGATTGTCTCTTAGTAATGCTATGACTTGTCCAAGGATATGAGGACACTGTGCATCTAGTGTGAACTGGGGCATTCCTTGTTTGTGACTGTCTTATCTCCATGCAAACAGGTACAATGACTTTCTGGGTCAAACATATGCCTCAATTGTCATAACCTATTTTTCCATAATAAAGCTCAATGATGATAACACACAAGAAGCTCTTTCACTTTCATATCTTCTGTCTTTCATCCCCCCTTTCTTGATTGACTTCCATCATCCTTCTCGAGTCCGTGTAGCCTGCTATCACATGACTGAGTATAATGACACACCAAAAACATTTGCATTTCATGTAGTTGCACCTGCATTACCACATATTAGCATTTCATACATACATATAGATATCACAACTGGATCACATCCTGCACACAACACCTGTTAGCACAATTTACATTTGCATTATCATATTCATCTGCATTACATACATTCACATTTGCATCATGCATACACATATAAAACATAAACGAACAAAAAAAAATTTATTGCATTGCATCATATACATATTTGCATCCATATCATAAGCATCACATAAGAACATCTCATCAGATAGGTACGCATGCATATAGCTACCGCAAAGATGCATCATCTCATATATATATATAAAGTGTCATGATACAATGATGTCAAAATCATATGGCTACAATCACCCGCAGGTGTCTACATCATTATACAAAATGGTACAAAACTGATATAGAGGAACTCATTGATCACTCCTGCCAACACTATTGGTAGTGCTAATCCTATCCATGTCATGGTATCCCATGCCACGTGTCCTGCCCTCATCTCCAATCTTGGATCCTAGAAAACTCATCTAAGGGCATCCCTATCTCCATCTCGATCATACGGAATCAACTCCCCATCAATCGATATCCACATAATCCTATATACATCCTCCAGGGTGACTGTCATCTCACCCATCGGCAAATGAAACGTGCACGTCTCAGAGTGCCATCTCTCAGCAAGCGCAGTCAGCAAACCCATGTTTGCTCGAAACTCAAGCACATATAGTACATGTCTCAAGCCCATCTCCTCGATGGCAGCTCGGTCCCCAAGTGTCAACTCAGGTCGCAACCTGTGCGTCGACGGGAATCTCTTCCATGACTCTAGCATCGGCAAAGACTCCTGCAGTCAAACAACTCAGTCATGTCAGTTATAGTGGCATTCACTGTTTATCGCAAAATGCTACTCGCTATCTAAATGCATATGGCTATCTACCCTAGTGACACTCACTGTTCATCACAAAGTGTTGCTATTTATCCTAGTGGTACTCACTATTCATCACAAAGTACTACGTGTGTGACACTCCCTGTTCATCACAAAGTGTTACTCACATTTGCACTCCCTGTTCATCACAAAGTGCTGCTCATATTTTAGTACTCCCTGTTCATCACAAAGTACTCTATCTTGGTACTCACTGTTCATCACAAAGTGCCTTGATCTATCCTAGTCTTCCTAGAGGACCTGCTTGAGTGTATCCCCTCAGCAGCTTATCCAATCGACAACATATGTTCATCACAGAACTGCCGATTTGACCTAGAAGATGCAAATTCATACTTTTCAAACGCAAACACGCTTACATGACATAAACGCACATTTATTATATTACCTAGCATGCATTAATGACAACAATAACTGCAACAAAGTACAAGGAGGTTTGGTGGTACTTACCGGCTCTCCTGCCTCTGCTGGCCTCTGGAATCGGCGAACACGGTCGAATCTATGCATGGAAGCCATCGCTACTGACTGCTCCTGCTCTCTTCTCGCTCTGCACTTTGATCTCGTGAGGGTGTAGATGACAATGAGGATGTCTTTTTCCCGTGGTCTATCTTATAGCTTACCCTAGCCCTCGCATTCATTTCCTGAGTCAGTCTTCTTTATCCCGTGACTCTGTCACTTTGTCCGGTCAATCCATTCTAGCCTTTCTTTCTTATCGAGAGATTGTCTGCAATCTTTTCAGACATTTTCATCCAATCTCTCGAGGGGGCATATCATTCCCATCTTGGGGCAACTCTGTATCAGTTCATCTTATCTTCTTTGAAACAACGCAACAAGCCGCATTGTCTCAAAGAGGGGCAAAATGTAGACACCTAAAATTGTTGAGTCTAATTAAATAAATATTTTATTTATTTAATTATCTAAGCCTAATTCTTCTATTAATTAAATAAATCTTTATTTATTTAATTAATTCATTTATCCTCTTCTAGCCTTATTTCTCATTTAAATAAATACATTTATTTATTTAAATTATCCTTTTCCTAAATTAAATAAATATCTTATTTATTTAATTGATCTCACTTCTTCTATTAATTAAATAAATCTTTATTTATTTAATTAATTCATTAGCCTTTTCTACCTATGACACATGTCATTCATCTCTTAATTCATACACTACCTACCCCTTTCATTATTTTATTATTTCTTTTACCTACCCTCTAATCATAGCCGACCTCCTTTTACACCTCTCAATCTTATCCCTCCATTTCATATAGTGTCTTCTATATAAGGAGATGCTTCCTTCATTATCAACCCTAATCACTCAGGCTAATCATTCACTGGATCACACAAGCTCATCTTATCCAAATCCAAATCTATCGTAGGAATCATCAATGTATCCTCATAGGTGTATTAACAATCAGAACGATGACTCATCTCTCTCCATATATTGTCGACATAGTGCAAATCTTATGCTACTCCCTCAAGTATGCCAACATCAGCACATCTGAATCTTCCTGTGATAGGATATCAAAAAAATGTTAGTTCTTTATCCAATCAATCTTATCAATTCTATCAATCGATCGCATCTAATCTATTCTATCATGTCTTATACGAGATATATATTTTCTGGAACTAGATGTTCAGATCAAGTCTTATATAGGATATATCATTCCTGAAACTAGATGCTTTGATCATCTTTGTCCTATACAGGAGGTGTCATTCCTAAAACCAAACTAGATCTCGATCTTATCAATCTAATCAATCTTATCGAATTCAATCAAACTCTATCAATCATCACATTGCGAATCACGTCATCATGATCAAAGAACTCTCACTTTCATCAACCACGTTGTAGAAATCAAATCATTTCTAATTGGGAAATCAATTTCGCAATGATCCAAACACTTCAAAGGTCAATTATCTCAATTGATCTCCCAAGGGGGCATCATCATATCACAATTTATCAATCAATGTCATGGGCATCCTATCGAACCAATATCGCATCAACATCATCACATCTCACTTCAAAGAGGGCAAAATGTATAAACCTAAAAATGGTATGAAGATAATTAATTAAATAAACAATTATTTAATTAATCCCCCTTCCAATTTAATTGAATTCACTAGCAATTTGATTAAATTCTCCCATTCATCTACTTATTAATAAGTCTAAGGATTTATTTAATAAGTTCATTTCAATAGTCCCCTTTGATTAATTAATCTAAATTAATTAATCCTCCTCCATTTAATTCATTCTTCTAATCCCCTAATTAATTAAAACAAATCAATTTATGAGTTGTTGAAAGTTAATTAGTCTTTTCCTATTATTTGAATTTTTAAATTTAAATTACCCACATGCCTCCTAACTTCTAACCACCTAACCTAACCACCCTCTAACCTAACCCATTCCACCTAATCCTGGGTTTAACTAACCCTATCCTAACCTCCTATGGTGTGGATATTCTCCCCTTGAGACATATGGAACTTATGCCACATGTCTCCTCCCTTGGACACTTGCCCTCTTATGAGAAAGGCTCCTTGACACTTGTCACCACAGAGATGACAAGTGTCCCTCCCTCCAACCTCTTCTCCAACCTCCTCCAATTTCGCCCTTGATATCTTCAAACTCAATCTTGACCGTTGATTCCTACCACCTCACTACTAGCCTTGGAAATCCTATAAATATCCCCCATTTTGGAGCACAAAGGATCCCATCTCATATCATTTTAGGCATTGTTACTATAGGCATTTGCATCTTAGATCTAGTTTAATTTGATCATATTCTAGCATAATTGTTAAATCATATAGCATAATCAATCTCTATTCTAGCTTAATTGCATCATCATCATAGCTTAATCATGCATATCATTAGCTTAATTAGTCTCTTGGATCAATCTAGCATAATCAATTTCATCTAGCTTGCATATCATATCCTTTTAAATCCTCCGTCTAGGTGTAGTCAAATCACTAGGATTGCTTATCCAGATCTGAGAGAAAATCCACACTCGTATCTCTTAGGAGGTGATCGATCACTTTGTCATGGTTTATCTTTCATTTGATTTCAAATTTCTAACCATGCTTGTAATGATCTATTCGGTGTTTGTGTTGCAGGTGATGGTACCCTACTTCACACACACAACAATACTTTTGTATGACAATGTGTTAGACAATGATTGATGTCAAATGTGTGCTATGATGTTGGTCACACGATACGGTGGTTCAAGGATAATTCCATGATCAATAGATCTTTATTCATTTTAATTCATCTATTCCTTGTACCTACCAGAAGAAGGTGTGTTCCTTTTGGAAGCTTTTGCAGTCCTCAATGATGTTATGCAAGAAGTCAGAAAGGGTTGTGAAGTTGTGATGTTTGAATGGTTTAGAAGAATAGTGAGCTCTAATAAGAGGTGTTGTAGCTACAACTCGAGTATCAATATGGTTGGAAGAATTGTTGGTATTGATCTTAATAAAAATTTTGTTTTGTTTTCTAAAGTTTTGAAATATGTGATGAGCATCTTCATTCTTCCCAACTAGAGTTAAAGATTAAGAGGTTTCATATTGCTTAACCTAAAGTTGATAATTACAAAGTGTTGTGTGCAATTGTGTGAGAGATGTGTATTCACAAAATAAAATTTTCTCTCTAATGTCTTTTTGAAAATTATCAATGAAATTTATTTGAATATAAACATCAAGGATAACCAATGTGTGTATAAAAATATTGATATTTACCAATAAAATCAATTACTTTTTCCTTAGCACCTTGTATGCAATGTAATAAATTGGTCAAAGTAACTTGTGGCCCAATATTGTTTTGATAATGTTGTAAGAATGCATCTACCAATTATTGAAATTTAATAATTGAATAACTAGTCAATGAGAGAAAACATTCAAGCCTTATATTTCAAGGATTGAGGGAAGAGTTTTGCAAGCATTTTTTCATCATAGAAGAAATTGTTGCATAAAGTGAAAAATATTTTCACATAAGTGTGGGGGCCACCTTTTCCCTGATATTTTTCAAAATGAGGGGTGCCAATATTATGTGAAAATGGATTGTGAAGGATCTCAATGGAAAGTGGGCTACTTGTGTTACATGTAAGGATAGTGGGTTTGAATTGGGTTATATTCGCCAATTATTGTTGCAAAGATGAACCATTTTGCAACAAATGGTTTATGGTAGCTTCAGTGGATGAATTGGATTGAGAAAAGTTGGATTGTGATGGAAAATTTGAAGGTCTATTGCAATAAGTAGGTGGAACATTATGGTAGGTGGGTGGAGGAGATGGTTGATGCATGTTTTGAGAAACAAAAGGGAGACTGGTTAAAGGCGGAACATAAGCATATTAGTTCATAGGATTCCCCCCACTACTAACTTAAATAACATTACCATTTTTTGTAGTGGTAGCCATGATGGAAGATGAGTGTGTAGGAAAATTGGCTATGGATGTAGGAATAAATTGGATATATGAAATTGGGTTGGAGGAGTGGAATGTCCAAGTATTTTCATTCAACTAGCCAAATTTATGTTGTTGTCATCCACTATGTGAGTTATGGCATGTAGAAATTCCACACCATGTTCATCATTTTGAATCAACTTTCTTAAACCTTCAATCTATTGGCATTTTGAGTTTGTTGACATTTTTTTTAGAGATTGCATTAATGATATGTTGTCATTGATGTCAATTGAACTGGTAATGGTATTCATGTTATTGCTGATATCATTTTTTTTTTATATTGGCTAGTAACCGGTAAGAAGAGCTTTGTGGAACATGTTGTAAACCGCTACGTAAAGTTTGTAAGTTGAACCGATAAACCAGTGTAAAGGGTTAAACCTTTATTTATAATGTAACCGGTAAACCCTACTAGTTGTTAAACCCTAACCGATCAAGATTGTTGGTTTATTATTTGATGAGTTGTAATGATGGAGACACGTGTGATCATTGTATGAGGATAAGTTCAAATTGTTTTGGCACATTTGTTTTTGTCTAGGGAAGGAGCAAAGTGGATTGCATCTAATGCACAATGCGTGATGAGTCACAAAGTCCGATGAAGCGATGATCATGGAGCGGTTGGAATTTTCTTGAAGAACGTGAAGAGATTGTCATGATTTGTAACGGTCAATATTTTACCAACTTGTTTGTAATCTCAATGATGAGAATTAGGTTTTTGCTGTGTTACCGACCTAATTGATTTGTATATAAGGTCGATGAAGTTGTTTGTAAAGGTTGTTGCCAAGATTGATGAAAACATGTTGAGTGTGTAGTTGCCTAACCATTGAATGGATCTACACTTTGAATGAAGGAAGATTGAAGCTTAGAAGGATCTGATCAAGAAAATGAAGTGCTACTCAGACAGATCAAGAAAACCTGTTGTTTTCTAACAATTACAGTAGAAGTGAAATCCCTTATTTGGGTAAGCTCTAACAAGCTTGGTTACTCATTAAATCTTCTAACAAGGCATTCCATTAGCTTGGATTCTTAAATCCTCCAGCAAGGTTATTCTTAACAGGGTATTGTGCTTTTCATCAAGGCATATTTGTAAATCCCTTAACTAGGTGATTCCTAACTGGAATTAGTTCTTAATAGGACTTATTGTAAATCTTTAAAAGGCTTGGCTCCTAACAAGGAAAACTTCAGAAGAGTTCATATAGCTATCCTTGTGAGTCTCATCTCACCGTGGTTTTTACCTATTTGGGTTTTCCACGTATAAACATTTGTGTCAAGTGGTGAATTTTTGTGTGGTTATGATCTTATTTGTTGATTTGGTTAACTTTTGATAATGCATGATAACTAGAAGCATTGAGAGATGAATATGTTGAGTTATAATTAAGCATTGTTGATATTTAGAAGATTGAAGTTGTTTGTTGTTAAGTTGTCATAATAGTTAAACCGGTTGATGTCAAGTATTCTTATGAATATTGATCTTGACTGAGATAAGTTTACTTTGTAAGATTGAATTTGAGTTTGGGAACTTTATATCAGTTTTTCAATATACTGATTCACCCCCCCCCTCTCTCAGTATTCTATTGGATACTTATTCTTTCATCATACCATCACAATCAAGGGGACCATGTCTCCAAGCAATTGCTCTTTGACTCACAAATTGTTGAATATTTTATAATTGCTTGTCAATCTTCCCCAATGGTTCATGAGAAACTTGTGTTGAAGATTCATCCTCATCATGACAAGCATAAAAGGAAGGATTCTCAAATCTTAGGCAAAGTAGGAGTTGGATTTATAAAAGAGGATTCAATCAATCTCCTTAGTGAGAATAAGTCAATACACAACTTAGGCTCAACACTTTTAGATTTGAGCCACAGGAAGCCATGAGTCTATAACTTTTTCTCATAGATATATTGGATTGGTAAAACAGGTTATGAAACTCATACATAAGCACAAGCCCCGACAACACACAATTGATCTTAGGAAATAAAGAAGGAGAGCTCTAGAGGCAAAGTTAAATGATTATATTTATG
Organism: Cryptomeria japonica; assembly: GCF_030272615.1. Lineage (NCBI taxonomy): Eukaryota > Viridiplantae > Streptophyta > Pinopsida > Cupressales > Cupressaceae > Cryptomeria > Cryptomeria japonica. The sequence goes on along the minus strand of NC_081406.1, from coordinate 44,335,955 downwards.
ATTTAAGTAATTAAACTATGTATTATAACAATGAAATAATCAATTAACCACCTACTTAAGCAATATGAGCTAAGAAAATGATGATTAATAATGAATGCAAGTACATAATAAGATGAATTTTAGAAATTGATGTCTCTAAATCTGAAACTTATATGCAATTAAACTTAGATCCAAATATTCATGTCAAAAATTATGCAAGCAACATTGAGTTCGTCAAAATGAAAAGAAAAGGGATTATTGTTCATTACTCTAAACATACAAACTATTAATGATTTTCAATCCTCACATTCATTTGAGAACAACCAATTAGGCTCAATTTCAGTCCCTTGGGAGAGCTAAGTACTTAGATCAATTGTTCTCTTTTTTATTTAATATGATTGGATATGAAATGTGTTGGCATTTGCATGAAGATTGCATTAATGAAATGTTATGTTGTCTTTGATGTCAATTAACCAGTAATGATGTTATAATATTATTTTGTAACTGGTAGGAAGAGCTAGTGAAGGGAACTGCAACCGGTAGGTGAATTTGTGAAGGAAACTAGTATTGCTAAGAAGAAGTGAGATCAACCAGTAAACCCTACCTATTGATATGATAAACCCTAACCAATGAAGTTTGGTGAATTGGTTGTATTGGTTTATGATCTTCTGATGAGCGGTAATGATTATGACACGTATGCATGTTGTATGAGAAGAGTTTCAAATAGTTTTTGGTGCGTTGAGATAATGGTTTTTATCTTGGGAATGAGCAAGTATATTGCATGTAATTCAAATTGCATGATGAGTTACAGAGTTTGATGAAGCAGTGATCAAGGAGCGGTCGAGGCTATCTTGAATGATGTACAATGATTATTATGTAATCCAATGGTCATACTTGAACCGATTTGTTTGTAATCTCTATGAGAATTAGGTTTGTGTTGTGTTACCGACCTAGTGATTTGTTTATAAGGTTGATGAGCTGTTTTGTTTCAGAGTTGGCAATTCGTAGTTGAGAGTGAGAGTGTGGTTGCCGAACTGGATGATGTATCTGTAGTTTGTGTAAAGGAAGATAGGAGCATGAAAAGGATTTGAACAAACAAGTGTAGTGCTATTCAAACAGATCAACAAACCCTTGTGTTTTCTAACAATTACAACAATTAAAATCCCCTAATTGGGTAATCTCTAACAAGCTTAGTGTTATTCAAATCCTCTAACCAAGTGGTCCATTAGCTTGGATTTCAAATCCTCTACCAAGGTTACTCTTCACAGGGTATTTCTTCTAATAGGGATTATATTCAATCCCTTAACCAGGTGGTCCCTAACAAGATTAGTTCTTAACATGACTTTTTGTAAAGCTTTAACAGGCTTGGCTCCTAATAGGGTGAACTTCAGAAGAGTTCAGAATACTTGTGGGTATTCATCCCCACTGTGGTTTTTCCCATTTGGATTTCCACGTTAAAAATATTGTGTCAAGTGGTGAATGTTTTTGTGGTTATGTTTACTATGGTTGAATTGCTTAACTGCTAAATCCACTTTGATATGTTATGTTAACCGGAAGCAATATAAAATGAGGTTTTACTTATGTCAGTATAGTATTTGGATGTTTGTGAGTTTCAAGTTGTTTTACTGTTAATCTATTATAAAAGTCAACAGGTTTAACTTGACAGTGATATTGCATTTGTAGTTCAGTGGTTTAACTTGTTAGTTTAGAGTTTGCTTTGAGAGGTTGATTTTGAGATTGGAAAAAGTTTATATCATTTTTCTATCTACTGATTCAGCCCCCCCCCCCCTCTCAGTAGTTGACTGGATCCTTATTCTTTCATCATACCATCAATTGCTATCAGAGCTTCTCAGGTCCTCTAAGGTCTAAGCCTAATAGCTTGAGGTAAAGATCTTGTAGAACATGATGAAGAAGGAAGGTCCAAAGTTTAATAGAGAGAACTACAAGATATGGAGTGAGAGAATGAAAATTTATATTAAGAGTCTAGGAAGTCAATACTGGGAACATGTTGGTGCTCAATATGTTGCACCTAGTGGGATTATGACTGATGATCAGAAGAAAGAGAAACAAGAAAATAATCAAGCACTGGAAGCTATTATCAGTTCATTGCTTGATGCAGAACATGTAGATGTCCACGGTCTGGAGACTACTTATGAGGTATGGAAGAAACTTGAAGAGATTTATAGTGGTGATGAACATGCGAAGATTGCCAGAGAAGAGAATCTAAGAGGAAATTTTGATGACATGCGGATGGCTGAAGGTGAGAATATTCAATAGTATGGTCAAAAGATAAAAGTGTTAGTTGGTGAGATCAAGAGTGTTGGTGGTAAAGTGGAAGATGCCACAGTGGTTATCAAGGTGTTGAGAACCCTTCTACCAGTCTACGTTATCCGAGTTGCAGCCATTCAAGAGCTAAAGTCAATTGACAAAACTAAGGTACCGCTTGACTCCATCACTGGTAGGCTTACTGCTTTTGAATTAAATGGTTATGATGGTAGTGTTCAGAAATCTGAATCTGCATTTAGAGCTTCAGTTTCTAACCCGTCTATGAGGAAAAGTAGAGATGTGAGTCACAGTTATTAATCGAGATCCAGCAGAGAAGTTGATGATGAAGATAGTTTGGTTGAGCTTGAAGCATTGTTGGCCAAGCGGTTTCCCAGAGGTACCGATAAGTACAGAGGTAAATTACCTTTGAAATGTTTTGCATGCAACAAGATTGGACACATTGCAGCTAACTGTCCTAATGATGACAATGAGAACAAGCAAGAGAAGTTAAAGAAGTACAAAGGAAAAGGAAATAGAGATTGTCCTATTGCAGTTGATGGTGGTATCACTGATGAGGAATCTGAGGGTGATTCTAATGAAGACATTGTTTTTGTAGCCATTAAAGAGGAGACATCTGATCAGAAAGCATTAGTTTATCACATGGATAATTTCGATGATTGGATCATTGATAGTGGTTGTTCACATCACATTACCGGTGACCGGAGCAAATTTCTTTCTTTGAAGGAATTTGATGGAAGAGTTGTGAGATTTGGTAATGACTCACCCTGCATGGTAAAAGGTAAGGGAACTATTTCTCTTAATGGTAAGAGCAGTGCAGATGATGTCTATTGGGTTGAAGGATTAAATAAAAATCTTTTGAGTGTTGCTCAACTCAATGACACAAGATATCCATTGGAGTTTAAGAATGGTATTTGCAAAATCTATGGGAGAAAAGGTGAACTGATTGCAATCGGCAAGAAGACTAAAGGTAACCTGTTTCACCTAAATCATAAAGTCAACAACTATTTAATTGCTAAAGTAGATAATAGTTGGCTTTGGCATAGGATATTTTGTCATATAAATTTTGATAACATTGTTAAAGTGAGTAAGTCCAAGACAATGAGAGGTTTGCCTCAGTTGGACAAACTAGCTAATGCTCTATGTAAGGATTGTCAGTTGGGAAAGATGACATCCTCAACTTTTAAGAGAATATTTTTCAGTGGAACATCTGTTAGATTTGGTTCATACAGACCTCTGTGGACCAATAAGGACTAAAAGTATTCAAGGTGACATATATTTTATGATATTCACTGATGATTGCTCAAGAATGATGTGGGTCACATTCTTGAAGGATAAAACAAAAGCATTTAGTAATTTCAAGGCATTCAGGGCCTTATCTGAAAAGGAGAGTGGTAAGAAGATAAACTATTTGAGGACTGATCAAGGTGGTGAATTTATTTCTGTGTAATTTACTAGATATTATGAAGAAAATGGTATCAAATGACAACTTTCTACACTGAGGACACCACAACAGAATGGTATTGCAGAGAGGAACAATCGGTCAATTGTTGAAGCTACTAGAATGATGTTGATACAAGGATGTGTATTAAAAACTTTTTGGAGAGAATTTGTTAGCACAACTGTCTACACTATGCAACGGATATTGGTTAAAAAAGGTAAGGATATGACTCCTTATGATTACTAGTATGGTAGATCACCTAATGTCAGTTATTTCAAGATGTATGGTAGTAAATGTTTTATTAAGAGAGGTGAATATGTTAGTAAGTTTGAGCCTAAAAGTGATGACGGTATATTTCTTGGTTACTCCACCAAGAGTTAGGCCTACAAATGTTATAACAACTGGACACTAAGAATCATTAAGAGTGTTGATGTTTGAGTGGATGAGTATCCTGAAGTCTCAGGGGAAACCAGTTTGGAGAAAAAGGATGAAGATCCTTGCACTCTGATTTTGGAACCAGAACTGGTGAAACCTGAAACTGGTAAAGAGAATGTTGTTGTTCAACTGGAACAGGTAGATTTAGAAGAAGATGATGATAATGAAGAAGAAGAACCTGAAGATAATGATCATGTTATTCTGAGGTATGTGAGACTCAATCACAATCCTGACCAGAATATTGGAGATAAGGATGTTGGAGTGTTAACCAGAAGAAGAATTAGAGAAAATTCTTGCATGATCTCCACTATTGAGCCTATAACTATTAAGGAATCATTTGGAGATGATCATTGGATTAAATTTATGGAGGAGGAGCTTGATCAAATTAAGAAGAACAACACATGGACCCTAGTACCTAGATTGGTGAATAAAAATGTGATAGGTACTAAGTGGGTATTCAAGAACAAACTAAATGGAGATGGTGTAGTAGTCTGAAACTGATGGGATGGGGTTTGGGATAGACTAGCCTAGTCTATGCTCCTAGATCCTTTCCTAGGATCACGAGGTGTTCTAACCACACCCTAGGGTCTTTAGGACTTCCCCTACTTGTGGAATCCCTTGACCTTGCCCAATCCACCCACCAACAACTTGAATTACTTCTCCTAAGGTCTCACCTACTCATGAAACTCAACAAACCCTTACTTAGGCTAATAAGGGTTTGGATTACTCCACACCTTCTTAGGTCCTGCCAAGGATAGGATAGGTCTAGGACATGGTTATCCATGCATTCATGTACCCCCAAGATGTTTTCAACTTCCAACTCCTTACTAATTTCACTATTTTGTCTTTTACCTACAAAATAGGGCTACAAGGATTGTGCCCAATTAGGCCTCCTATCCGGACTTTTAGGGCTCCCTCTTGCAGATGATGCATTTGCTTGTGAAACTTCCCAAAATACCTGCTATTCATTTGGAAAGGGCTTAAGGATTTTCCTATTTTTGGGCCTCCAAGTGTCTGTACACTACCCTAGGTGAATTTTGGGGTTTTTAAGGGTTTTAAAGAGGGTTTTTAGGCCTTCCAGGGTCACAGTGTTGGTTTGTTGGTTTCACCACCTTGTCTGGATTGGTGGAAGCTCCCCCTTCTCACCAATGGTTCTCCATTCACCCCTCTAAAACTCCTCCAAAGGGTGCCTCCTCCTCTGTCCTTCCTTGCTCTCCTGGACCTCTACAACTTCACCCCTTCCTAGCCGGGCACTATCTAGTCTCGCCTAGGAGTGGGTCTCTGGTTGGCTTCCCTACATCTTCAAGGGCCCTGCTTACTTTGAAGTAATGTATAGGGTTTTTAATCTTGTTCCCCATGTTTTCATGGTGATTCTACAATGGGGAAAGGAGTTAATAACCCATTTTCTCAAAACAGTCCAAAACTGGACAATGAGAAGGTAATTTACAAAATATTTACAAACGCACCACACTTGCAAAATAAAACCTAATCTAAATGCTCACAATGGAAGTAAATACACCATATAAGACTCTCAACATAGTTTTACTCGAAAATCAATCCATTAAAAATCTTTCCTTACTCCATTTGTGCCGATTGGCAACAAAATAGCAGTCACAGTCAAATCACTTTCCTTGGGTCGTACAACAATTGACATCCAACCCCTTATCTTAGGGTTTGAAACTACTTATACTACCCTTTCCTTGGTCTATGTGCCCATATTAGGGTTATCCATGCTAAAATAAACATCTTGACCTACTAGGTGGAAAAGTTGCTTGACAACTTTGAAAAGTTGTCATGCAACTTTTGAGCAACTTTCTCAATGTTGCTTTTCTTGACTCCTAGACCCACATTGGGCTATCTTAAGGACACCACCATTATAAGAAGGACCATAAACACCTCAAAGGCACACATACCCTCTACTTTCAAGAAAAACTCAACTTTGACTTATGACCCTAGGACCTCAACTAGGACCTAAACTAGGACCAATGAGCACATGGCTCTTATTTTATATACAATGGCTTCTTAAAGAAGCAAGAACACAATCAAAATCAAATGGTGGGAGCCCTTTTAAGGGTTCTCTTTCACCATACTCCCCCTCTACAACAAAATAAGGAATTAGGGGAGTGGGAAGAGCCAGATAAATGCCAAGCTTCTTGAACTTGCTCTCTTCAACCCAAGTAGCTTCAGACACAGGTTGACCTGCCCACTTCACCAAGTGCTCCATGTAGACCTGGTGTCTAGTAGACTTATTCACCCTTGAATCCAAGATCTCCTCTGCTATGGGCTGCTTCACTTGAGGTAAGGCATTCACATCTAAGTCTTGCAGTACCTTGGCTTGATTCTCAGTCTGCCCTGCTATCTCCCCCTTATACATTATCAGATCAATAACATTGAAGACTGGTGAGATGGCTAAGTTTGAAGGAAGATCAACCTTGTAGGCATTCTCACCATATTTTGATAGAATTCTACAAGGTCCTACCCTCTTCATTTGCAGTTTAGTAGGCTTACCACTTTGCATTCTAGCTTTGCTCAAATGGACCATCACATAGTCACCCACTTTGAACTAAACCTCTCTCCTTTTCTCATCCACTTTTGCTTTTAGTTTTTGAGTAGACTCTAGGATGGCTTTCTTAGCCTATTCTTGGACTTCCTTGATGGTTTGAGTGAAGTCATCTGCTTGCCCACTCTTCATCTCCATGGAACCAAGTTCCCTGAGTTCACACACTCCCCTTGGATGTCTACCATAGACAACCTCAAAAGGACTCTTTCCAGTGGTCCTATTCACACTGTCATTATAGGCATACTCTGCTTGAGGAATGATTAGATCCCATGTCTGCCCATACTCCTTGGTTAGACACCTCAACAAATTTCCTAACACCCTATTGATGACTTCAATTTGACCATCAGTTTGTGGATGGTAAGCTGAGCTAAATGAGAGATTAGTTCCTAGTCTCCTCCATAATGTTTGCCAAAAATGGCCCATGAACTTGTTGTCCCTATCTGAAACAATGCTTAAAGGAAGTCCATGAATCCTTACAATCTCCTTAAAGAAGAGATGTGCAACATAGCTAGCATCATGTGTAGTTCTACATGGAATGAAATGGCTCATCTTGGAAAATCTATCTACTACCACATAGATGCTATCCATACCTGTCTTTGTCTTGGGGAGTCCTACTACAAAGTTCATGCTTATACATTCCAAATGCCTATTTGGGACCAGTAATGGTTGATAGAGACCTGCATTACTTGATCCTCCTTTTTCTCTTTTACACACACCACATTGCTCCACATACCTTTTCACATCTCTTGGCAACTTGGGCCAATGGTAGTACCTCTGTACTAGATCTAAGGTTTTGTTGACTCCAAAGTGCCCACTTAGACTACCATTGTGTTTCTCTTGGATGAGGTTTTCTCTCATGGATCCTCTAGGCACACATAACTGATTACCTTTGAACAAAAGACCATTTTGGAGAGTGTAATCTACATATTCACCATGGAAATGGTTCTCAAACTCCTTGCAAACCTTGTAGGCTGATAAGAAGTCTTCATCTCCTTCATAGAGGTCCTTGAAACCTTTTATTCCTATGCTCTGCAATTGTAATTCTTGAACTATCAACAACTTCCTGCTTAAAGCATCTACCACCTTATTGAGTTGCCCCTTTTTATGCTTGATGGTGAAGGTGAAGGATTGGAAGTATTCCATCCATTCCAAATTCCTATTGCTAAGATTCTCTTTAGTGTTAATGTAACTCAAAGCCTGGTTATCTGTGAACACCACAAATTCTTTTGGGAGTAAGTAATGCCTCCATTTTTTGAGAGACTGAACTAGTGCATACAACTCTAAGTCATAGGTTGAATACTTCTTCTTTACTTCATTGAGATTCACACTGAAAAATGGCACAGGTCTTCCCTCTTGACTCAATACACCCCCTACTACAATTCCACTTCCATCACACTCCAATGTGAATAGATTGTCAAAAGTAGGTAAGAGTAGGATGGGTTTTGTGGCTACTTCTTGCTTCAACAATTGGAATGCTTTATCAACCTGCTCAGTCCATTGAACTTAGTTTTAAGGCCTCCTTTTATGGTGTCAAGGACTAGTGCACATATGCCACTGAAGTTCCTCACAAAATTCCTATAGAATTGAGCAAAACCATGGAAACTCCTAACTTCAGTCCCTGTTCTAGGGGCAGGCCAATTCAAGATTGCCTCCACTTTGCTTGGATCCATCTTCTGTTGGCATTATGTGAACCAGCATGGCATTATGTAAACCGGCATGAAGACATAATGATATTGTATGTTGTCATTGATGTCAATATGGGACATAGTGTGAACCGGCACATGTGATAAGTGAAGAGAGAGGAACTGGCATATGTATGAGCCAGTTTATATGCCAAAGTGAAGCGGCATATTTGTTCAAGGTGAACCAGCATGTAGTTATGGGAACCAGCACATGGAAGCATTATATGACTATCGGTTGGTAGGTAGCTTCCACTTTGGATTTTCCGATTGGAGTACCTCAAGTCTATGTGACTCAATCGGTGATCTTTGTGTGATGAGTTAGCAGTATGATGAAGGACAGATCATGTTGCCACGTAAGCTCTATGTGCGTGAAGGATCTTGCATGAAGATGACTATTCCTATCTACCTTGAGAATGTGTGAAGTCTGTCAAACGGTGATAATGCGTGATGGGTTATCAGCCGCCATGAAAATGGTGGATAATGGACGATGGAGAATATCTTGAGATCGATTCAAGATTGTTTCATTTAATGCAGCATGATTCAACGGTCAAGATCAAACCGTTTGAATTGCTTAACCCAACAGGTTTAGGGTTTAGGGTTTTTGCTACCGACCTATATGTTTCCTATAAGGTTGATGTTGGGTTTCCTTCTGAGGTTGTTGGCAAAAGTTGTGAGTGTGTATCCAAGGAAAGTGATACGTGATTCTTGCCAGACCAAAGGAGAGAAGAGATACCTGCAAAGTGAATGTGCAGAAGGAAAAGAGGAGCCTAAATGGATTTGCATTAGCATTAAGTGCTGTTAATAGATCATTGTAATACCTGTTGATCTCTAACCACTTCAACAGTTGTAAAATCCCCTAACAGGGTAGCCTTAACTAGCTTGATTCAAAATCCCTTAAATTGGGTGGTCTTAACCAGCTTGTTTCAAATCCCTTAATCGGGTAACTTGAGGCTAATGAGTTCTGAGAACCTAGAGAAGCTTAGGAGATCCTTTCAGCTATTAAGTTCTTGAAATCCTCTAACAAGGTGACCCTACCGAGTTTAACCCTTAACTGGGTATCCCTTAACCGGGTGATCCTTAATAGGATCGGTTCCTACCAGAACCTATTGTAATGTCCTTAACCGAACAAGGCTCCTAACAGAGCGGACTTCTAAAGAGTTCAAAAAGCATCTTGTGGGTATTCATCCCCACCATGGTTTTTCCCAGTTGGGTTTCCACGTGAAAAATATGTGTGTCATGTGAAATGCTTTTGTCTTGTGATGCTTTGTTTTACCTGTTAAGCACATGAAGGTTCTATGTTTTATGCCTGTCTATAAAACATATTGAACTCATTATTGTGAAGATCTGATGGTCAAGTTTACTGGTTTATGCATGAGAATATAATGATACTGTAGTATTGATCTAAGAGGAAAGCTTATTGAGTGACCGGTTCATGACTGATTGAGCTATACTGGATGTTACCGGCTGCACTCTGCTTTACTGGTATCCCTGTTTGTCAGTCATTTGGAGCATTTGTTGTCAAATTGGTTTTTGACTGTATTTGTGTTTGTACTGATTCAGCCCCCCTCTTAGTACCAGTTTGGTAGTTGTGGTTCATCATTGACCTATCAATTGGTATCAGAGCACTCCAGGTCCTCTGTGTTGTAAGCTTAACCGCTTGAGGAAAAGATCCTAGTCAAATGATGAAGAGGGAAGGTCCAAAGTTTAACAGGGAAAATTTTGGTATATGGAAAGACAGGATGAAGATATTCATCAAAAGCATGGGTGTTCAACACTGGAGTTATGTTGAAAATGTATATGTTGTTCCTACAGGTACTCTCACCGATGACCAAAAGAGAGAGATATAAGAAAATGGGCAAGTCATGGAAGCCCTCATCAGTAGCCTATCTGACATTGAATTTATTGATGTTCAGGACAAGGCAAATCCCAAAGAGGTATGGGATGCTCTTGAAAATATCTATGGTGGTGATGAGCATGTAAAATAGGCTAAGGAAGAGAGCTTGAGAGGAAAGTTTGAAGACATGTGGATGGTTGAAGGAGAGACCATTCAGCAGTATGGAATAAGAATCAAAATAGTTGTTGGAGAAATAAAGAGTGCAGGTGGCAAAATAGAAGATTCCACTATGGTAAGCAAAGTCTTGAGATCCCTGTTGCCGGTCTATGCAATAAGGGTTGCTACTATTTAGGAGCTGAGATCAATGGAAAAGTCTATGGCGTCCTTGGATTCCATCATAGCCAAGTTGACAGCCTATGAGCTGAATAGTTTTGATGGTAGTGTTCAAAAGACAGAATCAGCTTTTAAAGCTTCTACTATACCATCCAAAAAAGGAAAAGAGGGAATCAGCTTTTAAAGCTTCTACTATACCATCCAAAAAAGGAAAAGAGGCTAGCACTAGTGGGGAACCTAATCAGAACAAAGAAATGAAGGATGAAGAGTTTTTGATTGAATTTGAAGCTCTTCTTGCCAGGAGATTTCCAAAAGGGACTGGTAAATACAAAGGTAAGCTTCCTTTGAAATGTTTCTCCTGTAACCGGATAGGACATATTGCTATGAACTGTCCTAATAGTGACAACAAGGATAAACTGGAAAGGTTCAAGAAATTCAAAGGAGGAAACCGGAGAAATTGTTTTGTGGCAATTGATGAAGGTGTCACAGATGAGGAATCAGAAGATGAAGAGAATGAAGACATTGTCTTTGTTGCTGTAAAGGAAGATGTGGTAGACAAGAAGGCTCTTGTCTCTCAGTTTGATGATTCCAATGAGTGGATCATTGACAGTGGTTGTTCTCACCATATGACTGGTGACCGGAGCAAGTTTCTATCCTTAGAGGAGTATGATGGTGGTGTGGTTCACTTTGGCAATGATGCACCATGCATGATCAAAGGCAGAGGGTCCATCTCTTTGAATGGAAAGAGTAGTGCTGACAATGTGTACTGGGTTGATGGTTTCAGACACAACCTTCTAAGTGTTGCCCAGCTAAATGACAGTGGTCTCACTCTGCAATTCAAGAATGGAGTTTGTAGAATCAAAGGTAAAGATGGTAAATTGGTAGCCACCAGCATGCAGACTAAAGGTAACCTATTTCATCTGAATGCAAATATAAGTACATGTCTTATGGCTAAGCTTGATGATAGCTGGATATGGCATAGGAGATTCTGCCATGTGAAATTTGATAACATTGTGAAGGCTAGTAGGATCAAGGCAGTTAGAGGGTTGCCGGTGCTAAGCAAACCGGATAATACCTTGTGTAGAGAATGTCAATTGGGGAAAATGTCTTCCTCAACCTTTAAAGGTAAATCTTTCACTGCTGACAACTTGCTTGATCTTGTGCATACTGATTTATGTGGTCCTATGAAAACTAGAAGTGTGCAGGGTGATAGGTACTTCATGATTCTCACTGATGACTGCTCAAGAATGATGTGGGTCACATTCTTGAAAGACAAGTTTGAAGCTTTTGGGAAATTCAAAGCTTTCAGAGCATTAGTGGAGAAGGAAAGCGGTAAAAGGATCAAATGTCTCAGAACTGATCAAGGAGGGGAATTCACTTCGTGAATTCAACAAGTATTGTGAAGAATTTGGCATCAAGAGACAACTGTCTGCCCCCTGGATTCCATAGCAGAATGCCTAGCAGAGAGGAATAACCGGACTGTGGTTGAAGCAGCTAGAACCATGTTGATCCAAGGAAAGGTTACTCACACCTTTTGGAGAGAAGCGGTGAGCACTATAGTCTACACTATGAACCGGGTACTCATCAAAAAGGGTAAGGACAAAACTCCTTATGAGTATTGGACCGGTAAGACACCTATGGTTAACTACTTTAAGGTATTTGGTAGAAAATGTTACATCAAGAGGAATGAACATCAAGGCAAATTTGAAGCTAAATGTGATGAAGGAATATTTCTAGGATATTCCACCAAGAGTAAAGCTTTCAAGTGCTACAACAACAGGACTCAAAGAATTATGGAAAGCATCAATGTAAGAGTTGATGAAACCTCTGAGAAGACTGAGGAAACTGACAGTGAGCAAGTTGTAAATGAACCGGTTGCAACCTTCCAAGAACCGGTTGTCAGTCAACCAAGTACCAGTAATAGTGTTCCTAAATCGATGAATGTTGATACTGATGAAGATGAGGATGAAGAAGAAAAGCAAGAAGAACTAGTTAAGACCATTCCTCAGTATGTCAAGTTGAATCATGATCTTAAGCATATCATAGGTGATAAAGATGCAGGAATCCTTACCAGAAGAAAGATCAGAGAAAACTCATGTATGATCTCTGAATTTGAGCCTAAGTCATTCAAAGAGGCTCATAAAGATGAAGAATGGATCAAGGCAATGGAAGAAGAACTTGACCAGATAGAGAAAAATGGTACATGGTCCTTAGTACCCAGACTAGAGCATAAAAATGTCATTGGCACCAAATGTTTGTTTAGAAATAAGTTGAATGAGGATGGCTCAGTGATTAGGAATAAAGCCAGACTGGTATGCAAAGGATATGCTCAAGAAGAAGGTGAAGACTATGGGGAAACCTTTGCTCCTATAGCCAGATTGGAAGGAGTTTGTATGCTTCTTGCATATGCAGCTTTTAAGATATTCAAGGTATATCAAATGGATGTAAAATCTGCATTCCTAAATGGTGTACTTGAAGAGGAGGTGTATATTGAGCAACCAGATGGGTTTACCCTATTTGAAGACAGTGACATGGTATGTAGGCTACATAAAGCATTATATGGTCTAAAGCAAGCACCTAGGGCATGGTATGAGCGCCTACATTCCCATCTTGTGAAGATTGGATTTGAGAGAAAAAGTGAAGATAGCAATATCTACTTGAAGTCTGAAGGAGATCAGATTCTGATCTGTGAATTTTTTGTTGATGACATCATCTTTGGTGGAGATGACAAGATGAGTCATGACATTGCTGATGAGATGAAGAAAGAGTTTGAGATGTCACTCATAGGGGAGATTAAGTTCTTCATTGGACTGCAAATCCAGCAGATGGAAGATGGAATCTTCATCACTCAGTCCAAATATGTCAAAGAGGTATTGAAGACTTTTGGCATGGAAGACAGCAAACCGGTTGGTACATCGATGGTGACTGGTTGCAAATTGACAAAGGAGGATGACTCCACACTAGTTGATGAGAAGGAATAGCGATCAATGATTGGTAAGTTGCATTATGTAGTGCATAGCAAACTGGATATTGCACCTGCAGTTGGCATCACTGCAAGGTTCCAGAAGAGTCCAAGAGAATCTCACTTGATTGTAGTCAAGCGGATTCTTAGGTATCTGAAGGGAACAGTTGACTATGGATTGTGGTACCCATACAACAATAATTTCAATCTGAAAGTGTTCACAGATGCTGATTGGGCCGGTAATATGGATGACTAGAAGAGCACAACCGGTGGTGCATTCTTTCTTGGTGGTAGACTAGTCTCATGGATGAGTAAAAAGCAGAGTTGTATCTCTCAGTCTATAGCGGAAGCAGAGTATGTTGCAGCTTTCATGAACTACACTCAGACAATTTGGATGAAGCATGTACTGGAAGGCTTCAAGATCCCTGTATTTGAACTGGTAAGTATATTCTGTGATAACACAAGTGCTATCAATATATCAAAGAATCTGATTTTACATTCTAGTACCAAGCATTTTGAGCTTAAGTATCATTTCTTGAGGGAAAAGGTTCAGAATAAAGAAATTGCACTGGAGCATGTGTCCAGTAAGGAACAATTAGCAAACATATTCACCAAGCCTCTCCCAAAGACATCTTTTATGCATTTGAGAGGTGAATTAGGGGTATTACCCCTTTAGGAGGTGAACTAAAAGTGATTGTTCCACATCAGTCAGGTACTGGAATGACAAAGCTTTGATTGATTTGTGTGTTGAAGGATGCCACTCCTCAGGGGGAGCAGCATGATGGAATAGTGATGATTGTACCTCCACTTTGGCATTGTAGTCAAAGGGGGAGAAGGAGTGAAGCGAAAAGATATCTGTAGCAAATGGGGAGAAGATGTGAAGCAGAGAAGATATCTTTTGTATATTGCCATCAATGCCAAAGGGGGAGATTGTTGGCATTATGTGAACCGGCATGGCATTATGTAAACCGGCATGAAGACATAATGATATTGTATGTTGTCATTGATGTCAATATGGGACATAGTGTGAACTGGCACATGTGATAAGTGAAGAGAGAGGAACCGGCATATGTATGAACTGGTTTATATGCCAAAGTGAAGTGGCATATTTGTTCAAGGTGAACTGACATGTAGTTATGGGAACCAGCACATGGAAGCATTGTATGACTACCGGTTGGTAGGTAGCTTCCACTTCGGGGTTTCTGGTTGGAGTACCTCAAGTCTATGTGACTCAATCGGTGATCTTTGTGTGATGAGTTAGCAGTATGATGAAGGATAGATCGTGTTGCCACGTAAGCTCTATGTGTGTGAAGGATCTTGCATGAAGATGACTATTCCTATCTACCTCAGGAATGTGCAAAGTCTGTCAAACAGTGATAACGCGTGATGGGTTATTAGCCGCCATGAAAACAGTGGATAATAGACGATGGAGAATATCTTGAGATCAATTCAAGATTATTGCATTTAATGTAGCATGATTCAACGGTCAGGATCGAACCATTTGAATTTCTTAACCCAATAGGTTTAGGGTTTAGGTTTTTTGCTACCGACCTATATGTTTCCTATAAGGTCGATGTTGGATTTCCTTCTGAGGTTGTTGGCAAAAGTTGTGAGTGTGTATCCAAGGAAAGTGATACGTGATTCTTGCCAGACCAAAGGAGAGAAGAGATACCTACAAAGTGAATGTGCAGAAGGAAAAGAGGAGCCTAAATGGATCTGCATTAGCATTAAGTGATGTTAACAGATCATTGTAATACCTGTTGATCTCTAACCACTTCAACAATTGTAAAATCCCCTAACAGGGTAGCCTTAACTGGCTTGATTCAAAATCCCTTAAATCGGGTGGTCTTAACCGGGTAACTCGAGGCTAATGAGTTCTGAGAACCTAGAGAAGCTTAGGAGATCCTTTCAGCTATTGAGTTCTTGAAATCCTCTAACAAGGTGATCCTACCAGGTTTAACCCTTAACCGAGTATCCCTTAACCAGGTGATCCTTAACAGGATCGGTTCCTACCAGAACCTATTGTAATGTCCTTAACCGGACAAGGTTCCTAACAGAGTGGACTTCTAAAGAGTTCAAAAAGCAGCTTGTGGGTATTCATCCCCACCGTGGTTTTTCCCAGTTGGGTTTCCACATGAAAAATATGTGTGTCATGTGAAATGCTTATGTCTTGTGATGCTTTGTTTTACCTATTAAGTACATGAAGGTTCTATGTTTTATGCCTATCTATAAAACATATTGAACTCATTGTTGTGAAGATCTGATGGTCAAGTTTACTGGTTTATGCATGAGAATATAATGATATTGTAGTATTGAGCTAAGAGGAAAGCTTATTGAGTAACCGGTTCATGACTGATTGAGCTATATTGGATGTTACCAGTTGCACTCTGCTTTACTAGTATCCCTGTTTGTCAGTCATTTGGAACATTTGCTGTCAAACCGGTTTTTTACTGTATTTGTGTTTGTATTGATTCAGCCCCCCTCTCAGTACCGGTTTGGTAGTTGTGGTTCATCATTGACCTATCATCTTCAAAGTTCCCTTAGACACCACAAATCCCAAGTAGACCAGCTCTTGCTTCAAGAAGTCACACTTCTCTAGGTTGATTGATAACTTCTCTTCATGCAACCTCTCTAAGACTAACCTCAAATGCTCAAGGTGCTCCTCTTTGGTTCTGCTATAGATGAGAATGTCATCTAGGTACACCACCACAAACCTGCCTGCGAAGTCTTTTAACACCTCATTCATGAACCTCATGAAGGTGCTTAGGGCATTGCTGAGTCCAAATGGCATCACAAGCCATTCATACAACCCTTGTGTGGTCTTGAAAGCAGTCTTTCACTCTTCTCCCTCCTTAATTCTAATCTGGTGATAACCACTTTTAAGGTCCAACTTCGCAAAATACATAGCACCTCCTAAATAGTCCATCAAATCCTTTATTCTAGGAATAGGAAACCTATACCTTATGGTGATCGTATTGATTGCCCTTGAATCAGTGCAAAGTCTCCACTTGCTTCCCTTCTTTGATGCTAGCACTATCGGGACTGCACATGGGCTGATGCTCTTCTTGATCAGTCCTTGCTCCAATAACTCATGCACTTGCCTTGCCACCTCCTTGTTTTGGTCAGGTGTGATCTTATATGTAGCTTTATTAGGTAGGGATGCACCGGGAACAAAGTCTATTTGATGGCTTATAGACCTTCTTGGTGGGAGTGTTGCAGGTGCTCCATCACTCACTATGTCCTTATACTCTTGCAACATTTGCTTCACCTCCTTGGGTACCTCTATCTGTAACTTGTCTTCCTCCTCCTTTGGCTTCACAAAGATGACACACCTCACTATTTCCTCCTCATGTAGCAAGTATAAGAACTCTTTACTAGTAGCCAATAAGACACTAGGTGTTCTTGAGGTTCCCTCTTCATTCTCTGTCAAAGATTGAATCTTAAAGGTTTTGCTATCCTTCTTGAAGGAAATGGAGTTCTCCTCTCTATCATAGATCACCTTCCTATCAAATTGCCAGGGTCTACCTAGTAATAGGTGACAAGCATCCATGGGTAACACATCACAAAGTATCATATCCTTGTATCCTCCAATAGAGAACTCTACCCAAGTCTGTTCATTGACAAGCACACTCTACTCTTGATTCAACCATGTCACCTTGTAAGGGTTAGTGTGGGGTATCCTTGTGAGTTTCAACTTCTTGGCTGCCTCATTTGATATTATGTTATCAGTTGACCCTGAATCAACTATCACCTTACAAACTTTACCAAGGATCTTGCATCTCACCCTAAATAATGCTCTCCTATGCCTAGGTTCATTCTTATCCGGCTGTCTTATTAAGACCCTATTGAACATCAGGTTTTCTCCAATCTCTAATTCAATATGGTCCACCTTAGGTGTCTTGCTGCTTGATGTGTCTTCATGTGCATAAGCAACCCTCTTCCACTGTTTGATGAGGTACTCTTGTCAGGGCATCTATAGGTCAGGTGTCCCAATTGTCCATAGTTGTAACATTTCATGGTTGCAAAGTAGGAGTTACCCCTGCTAGTACCTCTACCCCTACTTGGACCCCCTTGTGCCCCTCTTCCTCTAGAATGGCCTCCTCTGAGATTGGTTTCACTGCTATGTTTAGTAAACTTGGCTTCTCCTTGGTTCTTTTGCTCATTTGCCTTTCTTTGGTAACCACCTTGGTGATTCATTTGATCTCTACCTCTACCTCTACCCCTTCTATTAGAGTCTCCTTTCCTTTTGTTCCTCTCTTCCACCTTGGCAGCAAGTTGATGACATTTTTGGACAGTGGTAGGAGTCCATAGGCTTATCTCCTCTTGAATGTTCCACTTTAGGTTGCTTAGATACCTAGCCACCTTGATAGATTCATCTTCTTGGACTTTAGATCTAAGACAAAGCTTTTGAAATTATTCAATGTAGGAGGTCACATCAAGGTCTTTTTGCTTCAATCTCTGTCTCTTCTTATGAAGTTGGACTTCATAATCCTCTGGTAAGTAGTTCTCCTTGATCTTACTCACCATGGCCTTCCAATTTGCAATAGGTAGCTTCCCCATGCTAACTCTCTCTTCTTGCAGGTACTTCCACCATGTCAAAGTTGCTCCCCTTAAACTTGATTTGGCAACCTTAACCTTTTGAGCTTCTGTCACTCCTTCACACTCAAGTGGTTCTCCATACCCTCAATCTATTCCATGACAGTGTCAATGTCCATCCTTCCACTGAAATGTGGCAATCCTTCAAAAGATTTGGTGTTCAAAGCCTTAATAGCCTTTACAAAAGGTTCTTCATTGAATAAGGGATCTGGTTTAGGTATAATGTCATCTATATCTATAGTTTTCTTGCCTTTATCCTTGGTGTCCTCACCCCAAGGTCCATGTGTCCTCTGATCCACCACTTCCTGCAGCTTATCCCTTATTTCGCTCATAGCTTCTTCAAGGAGTTTATTCTTCTCCTTCTGCTCTTCTACCTCCCTAGCCAGCTCTGCATTAGTGACCATTTTTCTCTCTCCTACTGACTCACCTGAATACAGAGACATGCATGGTCCACCAAATATTTAACTAGCTCTGATACCAATCTGATGGGATGGGGTTTGGGATAGACTAGCCTAGTCTATACTCCTAGATCCTTTCCTTGGATCACCAGGTGTTCTAACCACACCCTAGGGTCTTTAGGACTTCCCCTGCTTGTGGAATCCTCTGACCTTGCCCAATCCACCCACCAACAACTTGAATTACTTCTCCTAAGGTCTCACCTACTCATGAAACTCAACAAACCCTTACTTAGGCTAATAAGGGTTTGGATTACTCCACACCTTCTTAGGTCCTAGAAAGGATAGGATAGGTCTAGGACATGGTTATCCATGCATTCATGTTCCCCCAAGAGGTTTTCAACTTCCAACTCCTTACCGATTTCACTATTTTGTCTTTTACCTACAAAATAGGGCTACAAGGATTGTGCCCAATTAGGCCTCCTATCCGGACTTTTAGGGCTCCCTCTTGCAGATGATGCATTTGCTTATGAAACTTACCAAAAGACCTACTATTCATTTGGCAAGGGCTCAAGGATTTTCCTGGTTTTGGGCCTCCAAGTGTCCGTACACTGCCCTAGGTGAATTTTGGGGTTTTTAAGGGTTTTAAAGAGGGTTTTTAGGCCTGCCAGGGTCACAGTGTTGGTTTGTTGGTTTCACCACCTTTTCTAGATTGGTGGAAGCTCCTCCTTCTCACCAATGGTGCTCCATTCGCCCCTCTACAACTCCTCCAAAGGGTGCCTCCTCCTCTATCCTTCCTTGCTCTCCTGGACCTCTGCAACTTCACCCCTTCCTAGCCGGGCACTATCTAGTCTCGCCTAGGAGTGGGTCTCTGGTTGGCTTCCCTGCATCTTCAAGGGCCCTTCTTGCTTTGAATTATTGTACAGGGTCTTTAATCCTGTTCCCCATGGTTTCATGGTGATTCCACAATGGGGAAAGGAGTTAACAACCCATTTTCTCAAAACAATCTAAAACTGGACAGTGAGAAGGTAATTTACAAAATATTTACAAACACACCACACCTACAAAATAAAACCTAATCTAAATGCTCACAATGGAAGTAAATACACCATATAAGACTCTCAACATAGTTTTACTCGAAAATCAATCCATTAACAATCTTTCCTTACTCCATTTGTGTCGACTGACAACAAAACTACAGTCACAGTCAAATCACTTTCCTTGGGTCGTACAACAACTGACATCCAACCCCTTATCTTAGGGTTGGCAACTACTTATACTACCCTTTCCTCAGTCTATGTGCCCATATTAGGGTTTTCCACGCTAAACTAAATATCTTGACCTACTAGGTGGAAAAGTTGCTTGACAACTTTGAAAAGTTGTCATGCAACTTTTGAGCAACTTTCTCAATTTTGCTTTTCTTGACTCCTAGACCCACATTGGGCTATCCTAAGGACACCACCATGCTAAGAAGGACCCTAAACACCTCAAAGGCACACATACCTTCTACTTTCAAGAAAAACTCAACTTTGACTTATGACCCTAGGACCTCAACTAGGACCTAAACTAGGACTAATGAGCACGTGGCTCTTATTTTATATACAATGGCTTCTTCAAGAAGCAAGAACACAATCAAAATCAAATGGTGGGAGCCCTTTGAAGGGTGCTCCTGCACCAAAAACAAAGCTATATTGGTTTGCAAAGGTTATGCACAGGAAGAAGGAGAAGATTATGGTGATACTTTTGCACTAGTTTCTAGACTGGAAGGTGTCAGGACTTTACTTGCATTTGCAGCATATAAGGGATTCAAAGTATATCAGATGGATGTGAAGTCAACATTTTTGAATGAAATATTGGAAGAAGAAGTATACATTGAGCAGCTAGATGGTTATGCTTTGACTGATGAAAAAGACATGGTATGAAAATTGCACAAGGCACTATATGGGTTATAGCAAGCACCGAGAGCATGGTATGAAAGGTTTTCATAGAACTAGTGCAGACAGTAACATATATCTCAAATTTGAAGGAGATAAGATACTAGTTAGTGAAGTGTTTGTGGATGATATCTTATTTGGAGACAATGATGACATGAGCAATGACTTTGTAAACGAAATGAAAAGTGAGTTTGAAATGTCTCTAGTGGGAGAGATAAAAAATTTCATAGGCTTGCAAATTCAGTAAATGAAGAGTGGTATTTTCATCACATAGTCTAAATATTTGAAAAAGGTATTAAAGACATTTGGTATGAGTGACTATAAACTAGTTGGGACACCAATGGTCATAGGTTGGAAATTGTCTAAGGAAGATGAAGCCACATATGTTGATGAAAAGGAGTACAGGTCAATGATTGGGAAATTGCACTATGTTGTTCACAACAAATCGGATATAGCTCATGCAGTTGGTCTAGTTGATAGATTTTAGAAGAATCCAAGTGAAACACATTTGATAGTGACCAAGAGGATATTCTGATATTTGAAAGGCACTATTGACTATGGATTATGGTATCCATATGCAAGTAACTTTGATTTGAAGGTGTATACAGATGCAAACGAGGCAGGCAATGTTGATGATAAGAAAAGCACAACCGGTGGAGCATTCTTTCTTAGAGGAAGACTTGTTTCATGGAGTAGCAAGAAGCAGATTTATATATCATAGTCTACTGCTGAAGCTGAGTATGTTGCAGCTTATATGAATTGTACCCAGGCTATCTGGATGAGACATATTTTGGAAGGTTTCAAGATGAAGTTTACATAACCTGTAAAGATCTTATGTGACAATAACAGTGCCATAAATATTTCCAGGAACCCTATTTTGCATGCATGAACCAAGCATATTGAATTGAAGTATCATTTCTTGATGGAAAAAGTGCAGAGTAAAGATGTGATATTGGAGAATGTTTCTACCAAGGAGAAGCTTGTAGATATCTTTACTAAACCTCTACCTAAGACTACTTTTGAGTATCTTAGAAGTCAACTACGGGTTGTACCCCTTAATGAGGTCAATTGAGAATGATGTAGAGTACATCAGTCCCAGAGCTACTTGCAGAATTTTACAGCAGGATTGGTGTAGAGTGGAGTTATTCCATAGGGGGAGCATCAAGTTGCAGGTTGTTGATGTTGAACAATGAATTTTGACATTGCATGTTTTACTTTCACTTTGGCATTGTTGTCAAATGGGGAGAAGAATTGTATGATTGACAGAGAGAAGATCTACAAGTAGCTACCAGCTGAAGACAAGGAGAGTACATGGTAAAATGTAAACTAGGATTCCTATTCACAATCATAGCAATCAAGGGTATTGATACTTGTATTGCCATCAATGCCAAAGGGGGAGATTGTTGGCATTTGCATGAAGATTGTATAATTGAAATGTTATGTTGTCATTGATGTCAATTAGCCGGTAATGATGTTGTTATATTATTGTTTTTTAACCGATAGGAAGAGCTAGTGAAGGGAATTGAAACCGGTAGGTGAATTTGTGGAGGAAACCGGTATTGCTAAGAAGAAGTGAGATCAACTGGTAAACCCTAATTGATGAAGTTTGGTGAATTGTTTGTATTGGTTTATGATCTAATGATGAGCGGTAATGATTATGACATGTATGCATGTTGTATGAGAAGAGTTTCAAATAGTTTTTGGCACGTTGAGTTAATGGTTTTTATCTTCGGAATGAGCAAGTATATTGCATGTAATGCAAACCGCATGATGAGTTATAGAGTTTGATGAAGCGGTGATCAAGGAGTGGTCGAGGCTATCTTGAGTGATGTGTAGAGATTATTATGTAATCCAATGGTCATACTTGAACCTATTTGTTTGTAATATGTATGATAATTAGGTTTGTGTTGTGTTACCAGCCTAGTGATTTGTTTATAAGGTCGATGAGCTTTTTTGTTTCAAAGTTGGCAATTTGTAGTTGAGAGTGAGAGTGTGGTTGCCAAACCAGATGATGTATCTACAATTTTTGTAAAGGTAGATAGGAGAATGAAAAGGATATGAACAAGCAAGTGTAGTGCAATTCAAACAGATCAACAAACCCCTGTTGTTTTTTAACAATTACAGCAGTTAAAATCCCCTAACCGAGTAAGATCTAACAAGCTTAGTGTTATTCAAATCCTCTAACTAGGTGGTCCATTAGCTTGGATTTCAAATTCTCTACCGAGGTTACTCCTCACAAGGTATTGCTTCTAATAGGGCATTATAGTCAATCCCTTAAACAGGTGGTCCCTAACAGGATCTATTCTTAACAAGACTTTTTGTAAAGCTTTAATAGGCTTGGCTCCTAACATGGCGAACTTCAGAAGAGTTCAAAATACTTGTGGGTATTCATCCCCACCGTGGTTTTTCCCATTTGGGTTTCCACGTCAAAAATATTGTGTCAAGTGGTGAATGTTTTTGTGGTTATGTTTACTATGATTGAATTGCTTAACTGCTAAATCCACTTTGATATGTTATGTTAACCGGCAGCAATCTGAAATGAGGTTTTACTTATGTAAGTAAAGTATTTGGATGTTTGTGAGTTTCAAGTTGTTTTACTGTTAATCTATTATAACAATCAACCGGTTTAACTTGACAATGATATTGCATTTGTAGTTGAATGGTTTAACTTGTTAGTTTAGAGTTTTCTTTGAGAGGTTGATTTTGAGATTGGTATAAGTTTATATCAATTTTCTATCTGCTGATTCACCCCCCCCCCCCTCTCAGTAGTTAACTGAATCCTTATTCTTTCATCATACCATCAAAATGATGCAAAAACTAGGTAAAATACTAGGAAATTGATAAGATTTAGCACAAACTGAAAGATACAAAGCAAAAGGTCAAGTCAGAAGAACAAATTTGGAAACTAGATATAGAGAGAAGCCTGGCACTAATATTTGGATTTGAAAATGCCAGTCAAGTGTGCTAGGTGCCATAGACCTGAAGGCATTTTTGTCAGCTAAAAATTTAGATTTTGGATCAATATGCCCTATAGGTCACTTCCTCCAAAATTAAACCAAAAAGTGCTAGGCACATGCACAAATTAGAATAGATTGAGGTTTTTTGCCTATTCAAAGCGTTGAACTATGTCTCAATCTATACTTTCTATAACTTTTGTCTATCAAATCTAAAACTTGTGAACACAAAGAGGGTAAAAGTGTTGTGCTATAGAGGGGCTTGCCAAATTCAAACCCCAAGTACTAATTAACCTCCACTACAACTATGATGATTAGAAAAGGGAGCTTACCCCTGGTAGGGTAGAGGCTATAAACCTTAAGGAAATGCTTAATTGACAAATGATGTATTTGTTATGAATCTTCTTGCCTTGAAGCCTTATGAAAGGTTGATGTTTCTTAATAGGAGTTAAAACATGCCTTCATTCATGGAGGAACACATAAACTTGATCATGATTGCTAAATTGAATGCTTGAATTCTTGACTTTGGATCTCTCCTCTGCTTCCTTGAATATGATTGAATGTTATTGCTCAATTGGGTTTTTTTTATGTGAAGAGATAAGGAGATGTTCAAATGAGGGGGTAGGAGTTGTATTTATACACAACGTCACACATTTCATGTTGAAATTTTGAAGAAAGATGACATTGGGGAGCACTGTCCTACTCTACAGTTTCCCAACTTTTGAGGATTCGGACTTGGGTCCATATTTACTAGAACATGGAGCTAGGTGCCATAGACTAGGATGACTAGGGTGCATCATAGTCCTGGGTTTTTGAGCTAGGGTCAAGGTTAGTGATCTCAAGATTGTGTTGGCCTTTGAGATTTGGCTATGTAATTAGCACAATCAATCATGAATTAGGAGCATGAGGGAAAACCACCAAAGTGAGCCTAAAATGATTGTGAATTGTGTAAGGATACAATTTATGACACTACAAAGCTAAACAAAATATCTAGACTTAACTTTATAAAATAATTGATGTGGCATATTTTCTTTAATTTTACTTCATTGACTATTAATTTTTGTAAGATAATATATACGATACCCCATTTAGATTATTGTACATAAAAAAAATTAAGCATAATTTACATGTAGTATTATTTAGTTGTATGACAAGAGTTTAAAAATTATCTTTTGATTTCTAATCCAAATACAAGTGAATTACACTAAACCTCCAACTAGTTATGGGGTATAAAACTTGATCACTATATATATGCTAATACTACTTGGTTGGGTTCAAAGATTGACATGACTTGGTTATTCTTAATAACATTACTTATCTACATTTTATAATTTTTTAGTATATTTTTTTATAAAATGCAAATTATAAATTATAACAAAGGGTACCTGCTTAGATTATGGATAAAGCTTTGGTTGTTTTTGAAGCTTTGCACTCATTACTTTCTTTGAGCTTTCTGGTTTTTGCTCCTGCATGGCTGGAATTTCCTCTAAGGGTTGTTCCTCCTCCGGATGTAGCTAATGATCCCCCAACTAAAGGCACTAGATCTTGGTTTTTAAATGTCTGATACTTTTCTATGATATCTTGGAGATGTGGTATGATTTTTTGATGCAGGTATGGGAAAATTTGGTATAGAATTCAATTTTGACAAGCTAGGCTGAAGAATTTTTTTGCTCCCCAATTGGTAAAAGCATATGGGCTTCTTGGTGTCTTTGCATGATTTTCTCAAGGAGATATTTGTTGGCATCCAGCTCTTCATTTTGTAATTAGTTGAGCCTATGTTTTGTTGGATATAACCATATGAAGAACTATTGTATCAAGAAAAGTCCTATGGGACCTCATTATTTCTCTCAAATGAATGGGATTGGGCGGGTTATATGATCGATTGGATATGTAACAACTATTTTGTAAGGGCAGTATAGTTTGGTTTATATAAGGCGATAACCGGAGGTTTTCTTGCGGGTTCTTTCCAGTCGGTATGCCTTTTAAACCCGTTGTAAAAAAATTATTAAATATAATAAAAAAAGTTTAGTGGCTTGTCCACTTTTATTGAAAAGAAAAAAAAAATCATTGAAATATTATAAAATATAAATAATATATTATAAAGAATTATTTAAAATACTAAAATTATAAATTATAATTAATAAATTGAAAAAATATACTTTAAAAATTATCAATTATAAATACTATAAATATTAAAAAATATTTAAAATTTAATTTTAGGTTGAAATATTTAATTAAAATTTTTAATTATAATTATTCTAAGATAATGATTTTAAATTTATTCAATCCATAAAGTCGTTATTATTTTATTTGGATTTAGTTATGTTAAAGATTTTGCTTCAATGTTTTGGATCACACCTAATGAGCCATCATTGAGGTAATAGAGAGCTAAAGGAGAATAATAAATATTTGTAGACCAAGAAAATGCTAGAAAGAGAGATGAGAAGGAGGGGAGATTACACATCAAATATAAATGAAACCATAACTACAAAGGTTGAATTGAGACATCATTACATTAACACATTTTATGTCGTAAAGGAACAAGGTTGGAAAAAGGATAGATTACTGTCATCACAAAGGCAAGCTATATAGCTTCCAAATAAATCTATAAATCATATAGAAGAGGTAAGACCGATAGATCTATGATGAAAACACAAATATATTTAAATTTGAAAATATTGACAAGGCTAAGATTCCATCATGGGTATTAAATAGTCATTTGACAATACACAAGTCATGAGGCTTAGTAGTCATATCTATCATTCTTGTTTCGGTATGCTCTTTTTACTAGAGAAAACCATATTAGCAACAGTAATGTAATACTCATTTAAATGAAACTTTAGACAATATAAAACTAAGATATAATATACTAACGATAACAATTAGGAACTTTGGCATAAAAGGTTGATTAGTTTTTCCATTAAATCTATTAAAGATGGGTTATTATATATTTTGACTAATTATCCTTTACATAAATAACCTTGTCTATATTAGACACAATAATTATGCGATTTTCACCACAGCGAATTGATACTATCTCCCATCACCACCGATTCAATCAGGTTGATCATCAAGTCAACGCAGTATTTATCTTGAATCAATTTTATGTCATCCTCCCAGGTTGATGATTTGATATCTGCTTTGACAGTGATCTAGCACTCCAGTCGATCTTCATTTACTGATTCGATTATATCAGGTAGCGACTCTGGGTTTGTGCGATTTCAAAGATGAGATGCAGCGATTTCCAACCTGCCTTCATTAGCAAAGCAATGGCGAGATCATCATATACAGAGATGGCAATTCTCTATTCAAGGGTTTGATCTGATTCTATATCCTCTGTGACCATTGTGATCAGCATACATAGTGATTTCATTGAGGTGAATAAAAGAAAGAATCAATTATGTGCGAAGCGGATGGAGGGCTCATCATTTTTTCTGCAACAGGGAAGCTCTTCGAGTACTCCAATTCCAGTGTCATTGTAGCTTGAACCCATTGATGCTTCTTGTATGGCAAGGATGTATTGAGCTGGAGTTAAGGTTCTTGCATGCATCAGTAACTGAATATGTCAACACGCTTCCATAGCGCCACATTGATCACCTCAGATGAAAGATCTAGAAAATGTGTCGAAGGAGAAATCGCCGGAAATAGCTACTAGGGTTTTAGCTGTAAATTTCAGTGCTCGAAATTACAAGGGAACGCTCGAAGCTTGCGATGGTCTAGCAGTTGAGATAACAAAAGATAAGCTCCACAAGATAAGCTCTGTATAATAGCCTTTCTCAATGACCTCGATCATTATGAAGACTTACTTTTAGTGCAGGAAGGCAGATCTGAGTTAATTTTTCGCATAAACAGAGTGTGGGAATCGGAAGGGCAACCTTGGCGTTCAGATCGATTGCAATACTTCTGCGAATCTAGCTGAGTCAGTAGATCCCAACAGTCTAGCACCATCTTTAGGAGATATAGTCATCTTGATACTGTGAAGAAACAGATTAGGACAGCAAATACTCCATCCATTGCAGATCTGAGTTGCAATCTTATTCTGAGTGTAGATCCGAATCTAGACACCTGGAACCCGCCCCAACCTGGAGGTAGTCAACACCACTTGAAGGTCTGCAATATGGAAGCAAAGTATTGAGGGTACAGATTATGTTTCGTAGCATCAGGAGGATCGTAGTTCACTATTTGTTCATAGCAGTCCAGAGGGTTTGAAGACCACAGTTTCAGTCATTGAAAATAGAGGTCGCAGTCTATAAGATCAAGAGTTTATTATTGTTAATACAGTGATCGGATATGGGTGATAGAGGAGATTTGGGTTCATGGGCGGATGTGGGCTGGGAAGACCCGTCTCATGTTCCGCAGTGGGTCTACACGAACGGTAGATGGAAGGACATGGCGATACAGGTAAACCGGAGTGGAAATAGCAAGGTTTTTCGGCCAGCTTCAAAATACTTTCAAGGCTTCTTTGGGAACAGACGAAGTGTGGCATGGAGGCAGAATAACAATGGAAGGAGACTCACTCAAAGGCGTTTTAATAATAGTGTGAATCAAGGGAATTCTGAGAAGCAATTCAAAGGCTTTTCAAGGAAATGGTCTTTGGATCTAGGCAATCAACGAACTTTTGTTAGAGTTGTTGGCTTGGCAAATAAGGAGACTGTGGCTAGGGTTTTTGTTTCTTCAGAGCAGGTGGGAAATAAGGTAAATGTGAACCTCAAGGAAGCTAGTCTGGAAAAGGTAAGTATGATACCTTTTGATCCTATTCTGTCGAGGGTTTCTTCATCACAGGTTTGGGCTCCTATCCCTTGTATTGATCTTTTGGGTTCCTATGTCGATAAGAAAGTGAATTGTTTGCATACAAATGCTATTTCTGGGGAAATTTGGGGTGATCAAATTAGTTTGTTAAAGCTTTATCATAAATTGCAGAAAACATGGGGGGATATGCATTATTTTCAATTATTGTCTACGAATGCTTTTATTATTGTCTTTGGTTCTCCTTCTTTCAGAGATGAGGTATTAAGAACTTCACATCATTGGTTTGGAAAACATTTAATTTCAATTGTGGCTTGGAAACCTTTTTTTGTTCCTTCTTGGTCTAGTTCAAAACTTATTCCTTTCTGGTTTGGTTTACCTAAAATTCCTTCTGAATTTATGGATCCAGATGTTCTTGAGAAAATTGGAAATACTATTGGAACTTTTTTAACATCTACAATGGACTTTGTAGATGGGGAGGTTTTGGTAAAAATTTGTGTTCTTATTAACCCTAACAATGTTTGCCCCCGTACTTGTAATATCAAGTCTCATGATGGTATTTGGCACCAGTCAATTAAGAAATTAGAAACGGAGCTTCTTATGTCTCCTTTACTTTTGGATGCTCCATTACTTATGGATTTTAAGAAAAACCAGCAGGTTGTTGGCTCTGTCCCTAAATCCCTTAATAAAGATAGTTTGTCGGCGGGACCTTCGGTTGAAGGATGTGGAAATGTCTTTTCGCATAAATTGGTAGAAATAGGTCACATTAATAATTCATTGTGTCGTAGTTCCGGGAAACCCAATGTTCACACTTCGGGTTCGGTCTCACTTTCATCTTTACTGAAGACATTTTCTAATAACGGGGGTATAGTGAATGGTAATCCCCCGATGAATGGAGTAGATCATCCATTGATGATAGATTGCCCTAAGATTCCAAATAATCACACAAAGGGTAAGGGCGACAATTTGTCTTCATGCACTCAAAAGGAGGTTTTTGATTCTTCAAAGAATGTGAATTTAGATAAAAATGCAGTGGTTGATAGGGAAACTATTAAACAGGTACTTGCCATAGGTTTTCCTAATGATGCTTCTTTAGTTTAGGAAATTAAGAATTTGGTGTCTAATAATTCCCCTCTGAATGTTGAAATTAATATGGCTAATGAATCTTCCTTAGGGAATAGTAATCCATCAGAGGTTGTCCCTGTTATTATGCCAGATGAGAATCTGGTTCAGTAAGTAAATGATATTTTTAACAATCATGCACATCAAATGGATGAGGGTATTACTGATAGAGTTGTTTGTTCGATTGAGAATGATTTGGGCGGTATAAACTCAACCCTTCCAATTTCTGCATCTGCTAATCCTTTTGCGGTTTTGGCTACAACAGAGTTGGGTTTTGAAGATAATCCATTTATCCTGGCTTCTGCAAAGTCATGCAAGAGTTTACCATTGTCCAAACAACTCCGGTTTTTTCACCATCGGTGGTTTCTCCTAGGAGAGGTAGGCCTCCAAATAATCTTAAGACTTAAATGGAAATTGATGCTGGAATTCAAAAGACTTTGTCCCTTTCTCCTGTTGGTGGGCAAGGGAGGCACTCGGTCTCTCTTGGTATTCCTAAGAAGACATGCCTAACTCCAGTAAGTGTAAAAAGAAAGAGGAGTAAAATATTTGTGACTAGTCCTCCTATGACAAGATCAGGGGCTGTGAAACATAATTTGCAAGGTTGCTTTGGGGAAAGCAAAAATTCTCCAATTAATGGGAAGAGGGGAGCTTCGGCCTCCCCTCGAGGACAATGAGAATTATTTCTTGGAATGTT
This sequence comes from Cryptomeria japonica, assembly GCF_030272615.1. Taxonomy (NCBI): domain Eukaryota; kingdom Viridiplantae; phylum Streptophyta; class Pinopsida; order Cupressales; family Cupressaceae; genus Cryptomeria; species Cryptomeria japonica. Next base: position 44,306,005 of record NC_081406.1, on the reverse strand, counting down.
AGGGGCTTAAATGCCCCTAACAAGAGACGCTTAATTAAGTCCCAGATGGACTTAATTAAGTGTGATATTTTTATGTTGCAAGAAACAAAGTTGTCAAAGGAGTCTACTGATTTGGTTTTTTCATCTTGGAGAAGGTGGAATTTTCTTTCTTCTCCAGCTTGTGGTGCTTCAAGAGGTTTGGCACTACTTTTGAATAATTATAATATTGAGGTACAGTTAGTGGCATCTGCTACAAATTGGATGTTGGCTTTAGTTATAAGCAAGATTTCGAAGGTTAAATTCTGGCTTTTTAACATTTATGCTCTGTCAAGTATTCAAGGGAAGAGTAAGTTATGGGGTGAATTAAAGAGGATTTCTTCTCCCTTAAAACATGGTTCCTTTATTATCTTCGGGGGCGATTTTAATGCTATCACTGATTTAGATGAGAAAAGAGGAGGTATTTTCCCTAATAAAAGGATTATGGATGACTTTGGGGATTTCATTTTTGATATGAGCCTTTTTTATTGTAAGTCTCAAAATGGAGTTTTCACATGGACAAACATGAGAAGGGATTTTTCTTAGATTGCTAAGAGATTAGATCGGTTTTTGTTATCTGAGAATTGGATTGATTCAGATTTTGAATTCTTTTCCTCTATTCTACCGGTCTCGGGTTCTGATCATTTTCCAATTTCCCTTTCAGTTATTGAGGATAAGACTTCTTTTAAGTCTCCATTTAAATTTGAGCCCATGTGGTTTAGGGATTCTTCTTTTTTGCCTCTGCTTATGAAATGGTGGAATTCTGCTCCTTTTTGTTCTGGGTCCCATATGTTTCAGATTGCTAAGAAGTTAAGTTATTTGAAATTGAATATTAGGGAATGGAATATCTCGCATTTTAAGAACATTTTTTAGGAGAAACAAAGGATTAAAGATATGATTGAGTGTCTTAATACTCATGTGCTTCAACATGGTATGGTGCCACAAGTTTTTGATGAATTGAAGTCACTAAAATTACAGTTTGAGGAGGTGTTAGCTAGAGAGGAAATCTATTGGAGATAGAAATCTAGAGAGTTATGGCTTTCAGATGGTGATAGGAACACAAATTTTTTTCATTCTTCAACTAAGATTAAAAGATGTAAGAATAGAATATCTTGTATTCAGTGTCAGAATGAGAATTTATTGACAGAACCAGAGGACATTGCTTCAGAGGTAGTTAGGTTTTTTAAGTCATTATTATCTTCAGAAAATGGAAATTTCAGCAATGATATTATATCTAATATTCCCCCTTTAGTATCTTTGGAAGACAATAAGATGTTGATGTCTCCCTTTTCCTTAGAAGAAGTTAAGAGTGTTGTCTTTGCCATGAATCTAGATAAAGCTTCGGGACCAGATGGTTTTACTCCTTTATTTTTTCAAAAATGTTGGGATTTTGTGGGAAATGATCTTTTATTGGCTCTCGAGGAAGCTAGGAGAAATAGGTCTATTTTAAAAGAACTTAATACTACAATGATTTCAATTATTCCTAAAAAGGAGGATACTAAGACTTTTGCTGACTTCCGCCCCATTGCTTTATGTAACACTTTGTATAAGATATATACGAAGGCAATTTCCCTTAGGTTGGCAAAAATTCTACCTAGGATCATTTCATTGGAGCAAGGTGGTTTTGTTCCTAGAAGGGAGACGACAGAGGGTAGAATTGTAGCACATGAGGTGTTGCATTCTATTTCCACCCAAAGAACCCCGGCCATGATACTTAAACTAGACATGATGAAGGCTTATGATAGAGTAGAGTGGGGGGCTTTATGTGTTGTTCTTGAGAAGTTAGGTTTTTCCAAGGCCTGGGTCAAATGGATTCATGCATGTATTTCTTCTACAAGATTCTCGGTTTTAATTAATGGTTGTCCTTGTGGTTTTTTCACTTCCTCTAGGGGTTTGAGACAGGGAGATCCCCTTTCTCCCTTTTGTTTATTCTCCTAGCTGAAACCTTTAGTTGGGCTATTAAGGCTACTAAAGTGGGGGGGCTTTGGAAAGGTATAAGGATTCAAAATATTTCCCAAAGTATTTCTCATTGTCTCTTTGCAGATGATACTCTGTTATTTGGACATGCTTCGTTAGTAGAGGCAAAAGTGATTAAAGGAATAATACAAAATTATGCATCGTTTTCTGGTCAGAAAGTGAATGGTGATAAATCAAAGATTTTTTTCCTTAATACATCACAACTGGTTCAGCATAGATTGCAATCCTTTTGGGGATTTGAGACTGGAAATCTTCCATGTACTTACCTTGGATTCCTTTCTTTGTTAAATAGGATAAAATTGGTTTTTGGGATAAGATTATTTTGGTCATTTCTAAAAGAATTCTCTCATGGAATCATAGATGATTAACTTTGGCAGGTAAAATTGTTCTCATCAAGTGTGTTTTGAATGTTGTTCCCATATATCTCATGTCTATTTTGAAGTCTCCAAAAGCAGCTATTGTTAGTTTACAGGATACTCTTAGAGATTTTCTTTGGAACAATAATGAAGATGGCAAGAAGAAACTCCCTTTAGTTGCATGGGATAAGGTATGTTTGCCTAAGGAACTTGGGGGAACAGGAATTTGGAGTCTGGAAAATCAAAATTTAGCCTTAGGTGCTAAGTTGGTTTGGAAATTATATGACAAGCCTAGCTCCTTATGGGCATAGATTATGTTTGCCAAATATTTAAATAATGGACCGAGAGAGTACATTTTTAAAGTCTCAAATTTGCCTTCGGGTTCTGCTATTTGGAATTTCCTTTGTAAATGTAGATCAGTTATTTTGCCTCATCTCTCATGGATTGTTCATAATAGTAGAAAGGTCAGATTCTGGGATGAAGTATGGAATGGACACACACCTTTGGTGAATATTAGGGATTGGTCTCCTCTGATCACTGTTCTTTCCTCCCTTTGGGGTGTTTTTGTAGCAGATTATTTTGAAATTGTGACTAGTGGACCCCTTAAGCTGGCTAGATGGAAGTTGATTGATTTCTTAGATGTTGATCAAAGCATGAAATTAGATTTTGAGAAGATTTTGGGGGATAGAATTGTATTTCTTTCTGATTCTAAGGATGAACTTATTTGGACAAAGAATATTTCTGGTAAGTACACTGTTAAAGATGGTTACAACTCTCTTATGGTTGCTAAAGATTTATCATCTTGGCCTTATAAGTTGTTTTGGCATTCGTCTTGTCTTCCTAAAGCTGGAGCCTTTGCTTGGTTGGCAGTTCAGAACAGAGTCCTTACAGGTATGAGACTAGATAGGCTTGGTATTACTGTTGTTTTCCCTTGTGTCCTTTGTAACAAAAATTTAGAATCTTCTTCATACTTGTTCCTACATTGTGATTATGCTTATGAATGTTGGTAGTGGTTGTTTGAGAAGTTAAATATATCCTTTGTTATTGGTAAGGATCTCATTTCCCATTTCAGATATTGGCCCTTTATGTTTGCCTCATCTTTTTATGCATGCCTTTGGATCATATCTCCATCTATTGTGATTTGGAATGTTTGGCTAGAGAGAAACAACATGATATTTAAAAACACAAGGTCTCCTATGTTTGAGGTTCTATTAAAAATTGAGTCTTCAATCTCTGAGGTTGCTTTGTCATTTATTTATAAGAATTTGGAAAATCTTACTTCTTTTTCGCACTAGGATAGTAGAGTTACTAGAGTTTGGAAGTTGTTGTCAGTTTTACCCTCTCATGGCTCAATTTTAAAAAAGAATGATGCAATAGGTAAGAGATGCTTTGCTAGATGGAAACCTCCTCCGCAGGTGCACTTTAAACTGAATTTTGATGGGGCCTCTTGTGGTAACCCTAGGTCGGCTGGGGTAGGCATGGTAATTTATGATCACAATGCAAATTTTATTCAAGCTAAGTGTCATGCTATTGGTTTTAAAACTAACAATTATGCGGAATTTCATGCTTTGTTTTTTGGATTGGATATGGCAATCTCTTTGGGAATTAAGGACTTAATAATTGAAGGAGATTCTATGGTGATTATTCAATGTGTTCTGAAAAAGAAATCGAATTGTTGGAATTTGCAGTATATACTTGATCCCATTTGACAAAAATTAGAATTGTTTGAATCTTTCTTGGTATCCCATTGTTACAGAGAAGTTAATAAGATTGCAGATTATTTGGCAAATTTAGCCATTGATAGCAATGCTAATCAGCAAGAGGTGAGTTTTGAGGAAACTCCTTCTAGGGTATGGGAAGGTTTGAAGCAATAGTTATATGATTTTCTTGAGTAATGTTGATGTAAAATTTTATGATGATAATTATTCCCGCTTTCCCCTTTCATTTCAAGTATTCATGTTCGTTGTCTAGAGGAGAGTTCAAGATCATGTTATTTGATACAATAGTGTTTTTCCAAAGGTTTTTTGATACTTTCTTTTTTGGTACGAAGGTTTTTGGCTCATGGGATTTGGCACAGGGCTTTGGAAAATTTTGTCTTCTTCCATTGGTAGCAGCTGTGGAGTCTACATTTGAAAATTATCTGATGGTTTTTTTTGGCAAATTGTCATATGGGCTCTATGCAAAACTGATATTATATGTGTTGTGACCGCATTTTGTATGTGGTTTTGGGCAGGGTGCATAAACTGATCTGTCAGATACTATAGGTTTATTTTATGAGCTGTGACCAAAGGTTTTCTTCCCAGGGTTCTTTCCTCTGGTATGCTCTTTGAATCCTGTGTAAAAAAATATATATATTAATAAAAAAGTTTAGTGGAATAATCCACTTTTATTGAAAAAAAAAAAAACATAATGAAATTATTCTTTCAATCTTTCCAAAATAGAACATGTTGAAATGCACCCTATTCAATTTGGCAAACAAGGAGTAAGGCGAATACATATTGTGATCTAGAATAACACTGAAAATGTAGATTCACTAAAAATTTAGAAGCTCTTCCTGTATCCAACGACTTCCCTCATCTCTTACTTCTTCTACTTTCTATGACACCCTTCCCCTTCTCAACATGCTCTTTTCTTGCAAGGAAATAAAACCCTCAAGGTGAAACCTAGGAAAAGAAACAAAACAAAACAAAACATAACAAAACAAAAAACTATATGCATGCAATTGAAAAAAAATCAAAGACCAAAAAGAAAAGAAGAAAAAAAATTTAAGGAGAAAAAAAATCAAGATGAAAAAGGCACAAAGAATGCTTAAAGGTATCTAGTGATCAAGGAGAGAGATGCTAATAGATAAACCCATCAAAATGCATGAAATATCATGAAAAAGAATACACACGTTGGATATATATCCAAAAGGAACGTCAAAATGACAATAGAAGAAAATTAAGAGAAAGAAAAACCTCCCAAGCTATAAGAAAATGAGAGAAAATGCACACACACAAACAAACAAAAAAAAAAAAAAACTTGCAAGATCGATATGTATGTATAATATATGCATACACAAACATACAACATATTTTAATACTCATTTAAAATAAAAATCAAATAGAAAAGTTCAAATAAAAATAAAATAAAATATTAAAATTAGACAAATGAAGAATCTACAAAGTTAAAAAAGAAGCCAAGAAACATAAATGAATACCTAATATTTCTAACATATATATACATGTATATGGGATTTAAGACCTTCATCATTACATAAGAACAAGCTATAGACAAAAGACCAAGTAATAACATACAAATGACAAAAGGGACATAAACATGAAAATCAAGCACAAAACCTAAAGGATAATGTTTAAGGCTTAATGAATGACAAATCCAAAAATAAAAAGAATATAAAGTAGTCTAAGCAATAAAAATGATATAATCCTACATGGGTGTGGTCCCTAAAAGAAGAAGGGGAGAGAGAAAAGAGAGGATCAAGAGAGACACCAACAACTCTTTGAGGGGGAAGAGAGAACCAAGGGGAGGGGATCAAGCCACAAGAAATAGGGAAAATGGAAGACTATGGAATGCCAAGAGGGGAGTGTTAGATACAATGCACCACTGAGAGTGGGAGGGGGCGAATCAGTGGTTCTCAAATCACCTACCGGTCATCCTACAACACCTCTACATTTTCCATCTCTTGCAGTTTGGGCAGTCAGTACCCTTTCAAGTTCAAGCAAGTCAGCTCTTCATCATGAGCACTTGAACTCCCCCTAAGTCATACATCTCAGGTTCTTTATCTCTGGTCAGGTAAAGTACCAGAACTCCAATCTTCTCCATATACCGGTTTAGTTGTGCATATGTGATCATCTAATGATCCTTCAACTCTATTGTATTTAGCACAGTCTATTACATGATCCTGAATTTTTCCAATGTCATACAATGACATCATCATGCCAAGAGACAAACCAGTTAGCTCAAAAACATGCAAGCCTGCATGATCAACAATTGGGGCCAACATATGTCTTTCAGGTCTTCAACAACACCTCCTGAGACATAATTTCACTCCATGCTATCGGGGCTAATGCAATGCTCTCCAACCTCATTGTCTTACATAACCTGCAACTACTTGTAGCATCCATGCTGGTAACATTCTGCACGTACTGGTTAACATTTGATGCCAATTATTAACCTTCACCCTTTGAAACATGCAATGGTGATCTATCACTGATCTGTAGGTGTGTAGTCAAGACAACATCTACACACACCTATCTTTACATTCTCATCTTTCATACCAACAACATCATGTTCTTTCATGTTGCCTCCTTCACTGAGGGGGTGAAAGATAAATTCAATGTGTTACTCCCCCTAAGATCCTGCATCTCCTTTAGGCCTTAAGAGACATCACTTGTGCATTGAGTGCACAGTGCTAGTCCATGGTCTTCTTCCTCCATACTTGCTTGGTCTAATCCTTCTTCCCATTTCCAAACTCAGGAGCAAGTCTTTCCTTTTTCTGCTGATGGGTCCTTCTATTTCTTGATTCTTCATTACAGCTGGAAGTAGTGCTATAGTAGCACACAACATTCATCCCAACATTATGATTGGGAAATCTCTTGACATACCGGTTTGACCATCTTCTCCTGGTCATGTTGCTTTGACTAGCAATCGAAACCGGTGAACCTCTTACTCCTGCAGGAACATTTCTCCTTTGGTTCCAAGCATATCTCTGCCTTCCATATGCTCTATCTTCGCCTATCTGCAGAGCATGACCATTTTGTCGGTCTCCATATAACTACAGGTTCCTCTTCCTGCATTCAAACTCTCTATGGCCAGATCCATTGTAGTTATGATTTGCATAACCGGGAGAAGGGTCATGCATGTATCTAATTCTGGATACATCCTTCCCATAAGCATGATTCCTATGAGATCCTACATTATTATTTCTAGATCTCCTTCTACATTCCCTTACCTTATGGCCACAATCATTACATGTAAAGCAATAACCAGTAAATGACTGCATATGACTTACATATTTACTTTTCCATGCATGAGGAGATCTTGCCAGTTTTGCATCCCTATCTTCACCTTTTTAAGAATGGATCCTTGGTTGTCCATTATGAGCACCTCTTCCATTAGATCTCTTCTTCTTCTCCCACACTTGCTTCCCCCTGTGGGTGGTAGCATTTTTCTATCCTCTGTTGATGGAGGATATCCTTTGCTGCTTCCTCATCTTCCTGCTTCCGGTGGATTTTTCTTCTTCCATCTTCCCCTTACCTCTGGGCTCTGTATGAAGATTCCTTCTTGCAGCATTGATCTTCACTTTTTTCTGCAAGTCCACACCAGTTGTGGTCAATGTTAGGTCCCAGAGACAACTGAGAGGGGGGGGGGGGGGGGTGAATCAGTTGTCTAATAAATTCAAACCAAAAACTAATTAACCAACTTGATGCTTAATACCGGTAAACTAGTTAAGTATGTCTGTAGACAATGTTAATAGTAAATTGCTATACTGGTAAGGATTAATGCATGAAATATAAACATAAAGTCATCCACAACACATAACACCAATATTTGTACGTGGAAACCCTGTAAGGGGAAAAACCACGGTGGGAAACCTTACCCACAATCAGATGATACTACTGCAGATAGTAAGTGTACATAATGAGGTTTGCACATGCAGAAAGGCCAACAGCCTAGAGCTCACTGCTCAATCACAAAATGAGAGTCACACTGACTACAGTTGGATGGTTAAATCCAATAAGAATGTACTGCACAAAATAGCATCTTCATATGCTGGATTCAGTACCGATGTAATGCTGATATGCTTCTACAAAAACCTAACTTCACCTTCAAATGATGTCTTCGTGGATTCCTTTGCTTGATCTCGCATATACCTTCACACAATTCTTTTTCGCATTCCATACTTGATCTTACAAATAAGATCTTACATTTATATCATACCCTAAGACCAATTTTAGTAGGTCGGCTCTACAAGATATTACAATAAAACATTTTACATACAATATAATATCTGATGTAATAACCGATTGAGCATGTCGGCTTAATGCATTTACAACAATAATAAATCATCTTCATAGCGTGTCATGCTAATTTGGAAAAGATAACCTGTCGATGTAACCCTAGATAACCTGGACCTATTTGCCGGTAAAAGCAAATATGCAAATATGAATATACTAATGATTAATTCTTCAAAACAAAGTGTCCACACGACGTCTTTGACATTACCAAGTGTCTTCCATATCATTCCAGGTACCGGTGAACATTATATCCTATCAGTGAACCATGTACCAGTAACTGTTGCACAGTTTACTTGCTTGCCGGTGAGTGTTGCTAGATCTCCAAAGTGCTAGTTTTCAATAGGTGTTGACATCAATGACAAAACCATACCAAAATACCAACAGTCAGGTCAAGCTTCTTTAGAGTAACATTTCTAACTGGAGAGGTTTGGCCTTTGTTTTCTTCAAGCAACCACTTAAGTTTTTTGTCTTTTATCTCTAGTTGAGAGGCTAGATCTTCACACCGACATTTCTTGGTGTCTTCTGCCTGAGTCTTCAACTCTGAGATGCATTTCTCATATTATTCAAGGCATTTGACTAATCGATTCTACTCCACAATAGAAACATTCTTGAATAGCTTGTATTCCCTTTTAACTCTATTGAGTTCTTCAAGAGTATTTACAAGCTCTCCTTCAAGGTCAACTTTGGTTGCTTCTTCATCATCAGAAGGATCTTGATGGAAAGATCTATCTGTCATGTCTTCCTCTTCATCATCATCATTTCTCAACATATTTTTTTGAGGGGAACTATTTTCCCAGCCACTTTCAGATTCTTGGGCCACGAAGAGTTGAGCTCCTTCTTCATCACTGCTATGGCTGCTAGCAGATCTATGTTCATCATCTAGATAAATATGAGAGGTATTTCTCATATTTGCTTCAATTTTTGTTTCTACAGTTGAAGGTTCATTTCCATAGAGCTTCTTCAATCTTTCCCATAAGCTCTTTGTTGTTTTACACCTATCCACCTATGAAGAGACATCACCAGTAAGTCCACTGAAAATATCCTTTATGGCTTCTTCATTGTATTGGTTTCTTCTTTCTTCTCCAAATCTGGTAGGAAGATTGACCTTTCTAGGGAGACCATCAACTAATGACATCCATACATCAAATCCTAAGGAGGATAGGAAAACTTCCATTCTACAGCTCCAAATAGAAAAGTTTGAACCATCAAATATAGGAGCAAAGATTCATACTAAACAAACCATTGTATCCTTAGGCCAGAATCTACCCAAGTTGGAGAACAGTCTTCTAACTGGGAACCTACACTCTGATACCAATTGTTAGATACAATGCACCACTGAGAGGGGGAGGGGGTGAATCAGTGGTTCTCAAATCCCTTTTCTTTTTGCAATCCTATGTGAGCATGTCGGTTATGGAGGAGACTCACTTAAATGCAAACACACTCACAAGGGGACATCACATAACACCAGCATATACGAGGAAAACCCAAGATGGGAAAAACCTCGGTGAGCAATGTTGTTGGAGTCTACTTCTCCAATCCGACCTCACAATAAACACAGTTACAAATTTTAGTGCACCAACCTGATTTATGGGCTACAACCCAAAGGAGCACCAACCCCTGACTTTAGGGTACCTACCCAAGGAGCTACAACCACTACACCGAGAAACAACTTAGTGTTCACAATGTAAACATCAAATACATAAGTGGTTATCTTTTTACAAGTGAATCTTGCAACCATTACATTTATCTTACTCTATCGGTGAGATACCTTCTCTACTTCACCGACTCACTTCTCTGCTAATCTTCACCTGCTGCTTCTCTACTATTAAGACTTACCAGTATATCTCTCTTCTATACTTCTCTCACTGACTGCTCTGCTTTTCACCGATTCTCCTCTCGGGCGTTTCTCTATTTAACTTCTCTATAGCCTCCTTTAGTTCTGCATTGCCAATAGAACACTATTGGTTCTTCTATCCAACCAGTTGAATGCTTCAACTAGGTTCTCTCTCAATCCCACTCTCTTTACAGATGCTTGTTGAGCACTTGGTTGATTTGCTCTTACTTGCTGAAGTCTTCAACTTTGCAATCACACAATATTCTATTATTCAATAGCACTAACATTCTCTTCGACCACACACTTATAGACTGGTTTTCCCTCCAAAAACCAATTCAAAATCTAGGCGGTTAGGGTTTCCTCACCATCCTTGAGGAAAACCAAATCCAATCAGATCTTGCATGATCCGATCTTTCTGACATCTGATTGCACAACTATGCCATATTTGCATCTCCTAGATCATGCCTTCCATCTCTGGCGACTTGATTTTTATCCTAATAGTTGATCCCTCAGTCAATCACAAAAGATCTATCATGCTTTTTCCTCTATTGCCTCGATCTGATCAATCACTCTTAGCTGACTCGTAGTTATCTTCCAAACCTCGAGCCTCAAACCCCTACAATTGCTCTGCAGCATGTCCCGTGATTTGTGTGACCTTTCATTAAAGTCGACCAACCCTACAACAACCCTGTCGATGTACATTTCGTCTTTATCCAAACGCAGTTTTGCCACGTTGACTCCATGTGGCATTCATATCGACTAACTGCCAGCTTGGCACTTCATGTTGGTCCAAATGGGATCACCAACTAGCCACTCAACCGGTTTCTCTTTCCTGTCAGTTTGCTAACCTTGTCGGTATCACACACTGTACCGGTAACCTCATCATGTTTGCATTTTGCTGAACTATGGGTGGAACACCTTGACCAGTCATTAGACATATCTTTCTTTGAGCAAGCTCATTTGCTCATTTCCCAGAGGTGGAGAGTTGTCTACATCTGCACCTTGCTCATATTACCGATGGGCTTACATACCGGTTATCACGCTTGATGACACCAGTCATCAACCTTTTCTAGACTCCTTCATCGGTCATACCATTCTCCTCTGACTGTATTTGCTCAACCAGTTTGTCTGAATGACAAACATATCACTCTTCTTCAGCAAGCCTTCTCTATCAGTCCAGCGCATAACCCTAATCGCATGCACCTAAGACATTCCCTTAATTCACCGGTGGATCTAGAGTGATCCTTCAAGTCCTAGCTTTTCCCTCTTCACTCTTATCTCACCAAACTATAATGCCTTAATGCATATAGGATATAAGCCCCACTTACTTGGTGGAGTAACACCTTGTCATCTGCTCATGTGAGTTCCCTATTTTGCAACATATCTTCAAACAAGCACATATGATCCATTGTGGACACACTTACTGTTTAGTCATTGCTTCTCATGATGATTGCATCTTCAACTGGTGAGGGTCTGGTAGTTTGGCAACCTCACAACACACCGGTTCATCCTTCTCTTCCAGTGTTGATGTGATTCAGATAACATTTTGCCTCTTCATCACAAACATCCGCTCAAACACCTTTCTATCTCATCACACAAGTCAGGCACTAACTTGTGTATTGGGGACTCCTGAGGTCATCTTCCTTATCTTTACCGGTGTTTTGCAACACAAGGTGATATCCAAGATATCACATCCTGTACTACTTCATAACAGTGTTGCACGTACATCTCTTCTACCGGTGATCATCCCATACCGGTTGACATTAATGACAACACAATACCAACAGGGAGGAGTGGTAGGAAAGCTAGAGGGGAAGACAAATGAAACTTGGGCAAGGGTCAATCATGAAGGAGAGGATAGTCAAGGTGAGGGGCTATGACAATTCTAAGGTAGGATAACAAAAGATTGAAACTACACCCTTTATCATAATTAAGGTTGGTGGGATGTTTGGTGATTTATATAGATTCCTTGAGATTTCTCTTGAAAAAATTATATTCTTTGAACAAGATTTGCATACTTTCTAAACATATATGGTGTTTGGATGAAGAGGAGTAGCCAACTAGGGTTGATATGAGAAGCCAATCATGTTTGATATCAACACTACGCTCTTTGATTATTATGCCTAAAGAGTGATCATTTTTGCCTAAGGAGTGCCACAAGAACAAACCACCTTGTAGAATCTAGAGTCAATAAAGATGTCCCTAGAGTCTTAAGAGACGGGACACAATTTTTCAATATCAAGTCAAAGGCACATTGAAGACATTTTATGAAAAGGATCTTTGATTATTTTGTGGGAGATGCCTTCAATATAGAGAAGGGAAGCATTGAGAAGGACTAAAGGTTTGATGGATTTGATGTTAGAATGATAATATTTATAATATAATTTTATTTCTAATAATTGAAATAAAAATATTATGATTATAATTATTTATTTTAATTATAAGTGAGAAATAAAAATAATAATTTTAGATTTAAATAATTAAATTAAAAATATTTCATTTCAAATTATTAAGCCGATAGGCTTTTAGTGGGGGCTTTTTGCTCGCTAAAGTGTAAGACAATTCGACGACTGTTTCTTTTTGGTAACCGATCACTTTTCTCAGTGAGTGGCAGGCGGCTTCTTGGTTGTTTGGCTTAGATTTTGACATGTGTCCCTTGCACGAATTTCAGAGAAGTGGTGAACGGTAAGTGATGGGTTGTGCTTTGTTTGGTTTTCATTTTCCATTATCATTTCGAATGTTTTTGGTCTGCAAGTTTTGGTTTGTTTAGGGTTCCATCTGCCATTTGGTATGTGCATTTGGTGAGTGCATGCATCCATCTGCAAGTTTTGGCTCGATTAAGGTTTTGTTTGGCATTCGTTGAGTGCAAGCTTGGGTTGTGAGTGCATTTGGTGAATGCATTAGAGAGGTTGCAGGTGACCTATTTTGACTATGTACAAAGGTTTTTGTTTGTTTAATGTCATGTTTTTTGGTGTTTTGATTACAGTTTTTTTGTTGATTAGGGTTCTTGGGCATTGGCTCGGTGTAAACCTCTGCAAGTTTTTGCTTGATTAGGGTTCTATTTGGTGTTTGCTGAGTGTTGAATGCATTAGACCGCATGGAGATGAGTTATTTTGACCACCTACAAAAGTTTTTTTACTATAATGTTAACACATTTTTCACCGCCTAGAAAGGTTTAATTTTTTTATTTAAGGGTCCTCTGCAATTTTCCTATCTGTTTTTTATTAGGGAATCAAATCAGTTTTTGTAATTTTCTTCTCTTTTGTTTTCCAATCCTCATTTTCCTGTGAATTATTTTTTCTCTGCAAGTTTTCAGTTGATTAGGGTTTAGTTTGGTGGTTGTCGTGGGCAGTGAATTAGTCCTTCTTGCATTCTTCAACAATGTTCTGCTTTATTTTGGCATTGGCTACCTTTTTCTCCTCTATTCTTACCTTTTTCGGGGTAGAAAGGGGCAGTCAACCCAAAACAAAACCAGAATATTGAATATGTGTTTACTAATATGTAAGGTAACGTGTTGTTTTAATGATATTTGGGAATTTTCTTAATGATGCGTTTTCACTTGTTGGTTCCTAAAGAATAGTGACATAAATAATTAAACAAAATTTTACAATGAATAGAGGGATCCAAGAAAGAGAGGACATTAATTTTTATTTTGTTTAATGTCATGTTTTTTGGTGTTTTGATTACAGTTTTTTTGTTGATTAGGGTTCTTGGGTGTTGGCTCAGTGCAAACCTCTGCAAGTTTTCGGTTGATTAGGGTTTTGTTTGGTGTTCGTTGAGTGCTGAATGCATTAGAACGTGTGGAGGTGAGTTATTTTGACCGCCTACAAACGTTTTTTTACATTAATGTTAACACATTTTTCACCACATAGAAAGGTTTAATTTTTTTATTTAAGGGTCCTCTACAATTTTCCTGTCTGTTTTTTTATTAGGGAATCAAATCAGTTTGTGTAATTTTCTTCTCTTTTGTTTTCTGGTCCTCATTTTCCTATGAATTGTTTTTTCTCTGCAAGTTTTCGATTGATTAGGGTTTAGTTTGGTGGTTGCCGTGGGCAGTGAATTAGTCCTTCTTGCATTCTTCAACAATGTTCTGCTTTATTTTGGCATTGGCCATCTTTTTCTCCTTTATTCTTACCTTTTTCAGGGTAGAAAGGGGTGGTCAACCCAAAACAAAACTAGAATATTGAATATGCATTTACTAATATGCAAGGTAACATGTTTTAATGATATTTGGGAATTTTATTAATGATGTGTTTTCACTTGTTGGTTCCCACATAATAGTGACACAAATAATTGAACAAAATTTTATAATGAATAGAGGGATCCAAGAAAGAGAGGACATTAACACTGTCATGAGGAAGATTTTGAAAGAGAGAAATGGGATAAAGGAGAACCTCAGAAGGGGTGCCACTCCTATTTCCACCATTCTCAGTATGGGGGATGATGATGATAGTATTAGCTAACTCATTCTTCGACCTCTTCCTATACCCACTATTGAACAATTAATTGATCCAGTGGGTGTTTTTGAACTAGGAGATAAGATCCTCAAGTGGAATGCTAATCAAGATGGGTGGCTTGCATGGGTAGATACTAATTGGAGTTGTTTAGCCATTGTCTCATGGGTTTAGTTCTTATTTTGATAATATTTTGATATTTGAAGTGATCTTCATACTTTTCGTACTCCATTCTTATATGTAGAACTCATAAATCGGTACTGTGATTTTTTGTCTCGGTGTACCTATTACAATTAACATAAAAGAAATATCCCCACGACATTGTGTTGTTTCTCTTTTGGTTTACTTTACTCTATTTTGGGTTTCCTTCTAGTCCATTTTATGTTTTACAATGAATGTTTACATTTTCTTTGTTTATAGAGAAATACAAATATAGAGTATTATACTCTATATAAAAGGATAGGAATATATATATAAAGAAATACAAAAACACATATATGTGTAGCGTCCTAAAATTGTGACACTTGCAATTTCGACTGCATTTCGGTCTTCACGATGGCGACACAACACGCAACCTGAATGGAGACCCCAAAACTTGCTCACGACACTGAAAACTGCATTTTTCAAGCACCTTGGCCTGAACCTCCTTGCACCCCGCTGTCCTGGAGGTGGGACCAGAGCGCCCAGCGCCCTGGTCCCTCAGGACCAGGGCGCCCAGCACCCTGGTCCTCCAGGACCATGGCGCCCAGCGCCCCGGTCCCTGGGTCCTATTTTTGGGCCCGGTTTCCTAAGTGATATCGGGTCTTTTTTATTGCAATTTGGAAATATACTTCCCTGGTCGGCCTAAGGTCAGGAAAATCAGTCTATCAGCCCTAAATGACAAGTATATAAACTACATTTTTCTCTCTCATTTGGCATGAGAGGGATATGTGTACAAAGCATGGAAACTATACTCAAGCATTCAAGCATTCAAGCAATTGATCATTTCAAGTCTCCATTCAAGGCTAAGTGTTGCATTCAAGTCAAGGATTCAACCATTGAAGAGGAGATCACTTATTACATGCTACATATTACAACATACAACATCTAAACCTTCGCACATAAGGATACAAACATCCTTAGAACAAGGTTGTAGGTACACGGCTGAGATTGAAGATCTGGAATCCTCGTGCAGAGACGAACCAATCCCCCTTCGTTTCGCGGATTTTTCGGAGGACCGTGGCGCCGGGCGCCATCGTCCCGACAACTTTTGCTCAAATTTGCAGGACAGCGTCGTATCGACATTCTACTACTAATTCCAGGTCCGCAGCTTCATCCTATAACCCAAACTCAGTTTATAAGCGAATCTTTATGACTTTCTATGTATTCTTAGCTTAATTTCCTTAACAACATTCTTTACAAAAGAGGGTAGCCTTGCTTTCCTAACCCTTGAAGTTCATTTAGCATCCAATCTTACATTGTGTGGGATTGAACCTTATGAGTTTCAACCCCTCTTTTGAATGTAAAGTCTTCCCCCTAAGTGAAAACCCATCGAATCCTAGCGAACCTCCCTTCTCTCTCCTCGGAGTTAGAAGAGGGGAGACCAACTAGGGTTCAACAGTGATTTTCCGCTTTACATTTTGGTGAACCCGACGTGAACATCCTTTCTGATTTTTCATGCTTAGATCTGAAAATTGATTCCTTGATTACATTTCCATGTTGATCTTTTGCAAAATTTTAGAGGTGATTGCATAAAAACCCTAAATTTTCTTTTTTAAGCAATTAAACTTGCGAAATGTTTAATTATTAATGCTTGCTTCAGATTTGCTTTTCTATTATAAATTATCAATTCATATCTGTACTTTAATTTTGAAAATTAAGTGGTTAAATGTCAAAACCCTAATTTTTGAAACCCTCTTAATTCAACCTTTGTCTGACAATTTGACCGATCAAAACATCTCCAAATCAGCTGTAACTTTGGATTCTGCAATAAAATCACAATATCTTTCATCCCTGAAAATTTGGAAAAAAGTTGCGAGGACCGTGTTGCACTCCGAGCGCCATCGTCCCCGACATTTTTTCCAAAATTTCGGGAGCAAGATCTTGCTGCATTTTCCTGCTAAAATCCAGAATTTTGGCTGATTTTGTCAATTATAACACTTTCAAAATTACAATCTGATGCCCTCCTAAATGGCACAAGGTTAGTCTAAGATCAAAGAACACAAAAACACACAAGACGTTAGAGTTAATCAATCAAAAACTAAACACAAATGAAGGCATTCCAAGAGAGATACTAAAAACACATACTAATGAATCTAACTAAAGAAGTAAGACAATGAGACATCTCCAACTGTCTCTTAGCATGAGATTAGCTTCTTCTCCCTTGTTCCTCTCCTCTCCAAGTTCCAAAATAGTGTAGCTCTCAGCAGCTTTTTGCACTATGGATGCTTATGGAGGATTGAGATTTGTAGAATAGCTCCAAACATGAAATGAAAAGCTATTTTTAATGCTAAAATGATTGATTTTACCAAAAAGACAAGATTTAGTTATGCTATGCTAAATGCTCTCTAAAATGGCTATAGTCTAAATGCTTACAAGTTTTCAGGATTTGGATTATGAAGGAATGGGCTCTATTTATAGGAAAAATGGAGCAATGGATGGTTGAGATTGAGTAATCTCAACAAGGGTCAGGATTGAATGATTTCAAATCCATGTGAGGGCTTTCAACCCAATCCCAAGATGACAAGTGTCAATGTGAGATAGGTTGAGAGGAGAGGGAATAAGCATTAAATGCCTGACATGACTCTGGGATTTTAGAGTCAAGGTTGGTTGAATGAATAAACTCTTTATTCAAAGAATAAAGCTTTTATCCAATGGATAAAATCTTGTGCAAATGTGAAATGGATGAATATGGTCAAACAATAAATGTTTGGGGAGACAAGATTGAAATAACCATAAATGGTTATGTAAGAGCCATAAATGGTCATGTAAGAGCCATTAGTGGTCTTGGAAGACTTTGGAGGTTAATTTGTTGAACACACAAAGCATTAAATGCTTTTCAAAGACTTTGGAGTCTTTGAGAAGTGACTCCATTTTGCTTAGGAATGTGACAATAATTAGGGGATGGATTAGGCTAATCAGGAAGGGGTTAGAAGAATCTAGAAGGGGATTAGATTTTGCAAGTGGATTTGGTGGGTGAGGAAAAATAGGATTTTATTTAAAATAAAAATTCATTTATTTCAAATATGTGTGCAAGTTGCATTTGTAGGAAAATGCAAGTGGGGTGGGGATAATGATTTAAATAAATGTTTTATTTAATTTATTTAAAAGAGGAATAGGGGGATTTAATTAAATAAATAGATTTTATTTATTTAATTGATTTGTATTTGGTTTAATGAATTAATTAAAATAAATTGAATAATTTATTTAATTAATAGAAGAATGTTTGGGGATGAATTAATTAAATATTAATTTAATTAATTGATGGCTAGTGGATTTTTAATCAAATAAATACAAAATATTCATTTAATTAAAATGGACAGATTTATGTGACTACATTTGCCCCTCTTTGAGACGGTGCAGTTTATCGCATCGTTTCAAAGAAAGAAAAATTGGTGTGAAGAAATGCCCCATAAAATGTAAATTTAATGGGTGGTATGCCCCCTCGAGAGATGGGCCGAAAAATTTTAAAAAATCGGGCGATCTCTCGAAAAAGAATGAGAAGTGGAGGGGAGGTAGAATAGAAGAAATTAGCAACAACAGTGAAAGAATGGAAGAAAAATAGAGTGAATACGGAGAAACAACAAGCCAGCGAGTACCCTGAGGTCATGCAAGAGATACATAGCAGATGTAGTGTGGGGTTTTGATTGATGCTATACAATTGATCAAAATTGGTTGGACAATCTGGTGCAATCGGTTGAATTGCCCCGGTCAAGTCAAAGCGTGACAGTTGATGTCAGTTGGTCGCTTGGACATGATAAAGTCTGAGTAAGTGAATCAAAGTGACCTGATGGTGACTTAGACAATTGATGTAATTGCCCGATGAAGTCAAGGTATATGAAGCAAAATACTCGTTGAGACGTAGACAATTGATGTAATTGTCTGTTGGATTGTGTTTGATTGGTTGATCAATTGATAGTATGTGCGTGTGATGGATGGTTGTGGGGAATCATGGCAACCCCGTTGAGACTAGGTCATTATGATAAATGCCTGATGTAGTCTAGGATTACCATAATCGATTACCTGTTGAGACCCGAAGATACTTGATTAGAGTATCTGTTGATAGTCTAGGTGTGTGGGAGTCGATGTATCTGTGCAGATAGAGTAACTTTCTTGACTTATTGGATGACTTAGGATAGGAAACACAATCCCTCCTATTTAGAGATGGATGGTGATGAACGTGGCTTGATTGGGTTGATTGAGAAACGATGTAGGGTCTGTGATGCTGATTATCGAGATGGGGAGGGTGAGGGGGGGGGGGTTCAATGTTAGATAGAAGAAATGGAAAACCTATGACTCATTCCTATGGAAGAAGAGGAAAATAGAGTATGCATTATTATGACTATGTATGAATGATATGCAGCTATTATGAATGTATGGATGGGTGGAATGCAACGAAATGCAATATATACAGATGAGATGAGATGACGATCCATAGTGCTCTATTTTCATCATTGAGCTTTAAAATGTTGGAAGAGAATACAAGCATCTTGACATAATGATTCAAGATGACCTGAGTATTCCTTTCATGGATTTTATATAGCAAGTTAATACAAGCAACTTGATATAATGGATCAAGTTGACCTGAGTATTGCTTGCGGAACAGACAAGGATTATCTCCTTTCGTGCATGACTTGGATCGTCCTCCTTGATCTTAGGCTGATCAGATCCTGAGACAAGTTCATACCATACTAAGAAAATAAAACCTTTATCCAATTTGGAGGAAGAGGAATCAAAGGATGAGCATTGTACCTGCAACCAAACAGTATATACATAAATAATAAAGAATAAGGATCCTTGGTAATGGTTCATGCCCATATGGTCGAGATATACGCTGTAGTCAGCAAGCCGTAGTGATCTATGATTGTATTTTTGCATAAGATCACGTAGCTTAGTGAACTTCCCACGTAGACACCATTAGTACATGCCCCAGAACTTCATCGGAAATAATGCGCAAACGATACAAAACAATGCTAAAAGATTCCGATACAGATAAACAAACAATTGAACTCACAAATCAACCAAGTATTTTGATAGCTTGACAGAATTTTCTTGTCAAAGAAAATGTCATCTTGTCTTTGTTTTGGTAAGGAAGGATGCATCCTTGTGTTAAAGACAGTTTCTGATTTGTTGGATGTGGATTGTGTGGTCGAGTGATAAATGGTCATTGTGTGAGTACTGTGTTAATGTTGGTTTTGTATCTGATCGGATGAATATGTACAAGGTGTTGTCATGTTTTTGTTTTGATTTTTGATGGTTTTTCGATGTTTTTGGATTTTGTGTAATAGTTTTTGAATGTTTTTGGATTTTGTGAGTCATTTTTGAATGTTTTTGATATTTTCTGAAGATTGCCTAAATGAAGAGCATAATGATGTATAATACAATGTAGAATCCACTTCCATCACTAGGGTAAGGGTATTGCCCCCAGTTTGTAGACCGGACTATGAAAAGGTGGGATGCTAGACGCGTGGAGTACTTTCTTAATTGCAGATCAAATAACAAGCCATAGTTTGGATGGATGTGTGTGTGCATGAATGTGATCGCAACGAGCCTGAAAGATACTGGAGCCATTGCCTTTACGAGTGGCGCCTGTTTGCCAGGTTTTCACCATCGCACTTACCCAAGGTGCCACCGGAGTGGTTGTTCACCGTTTGGATGCATGATTTTTCTTTACTTTTTTTGAATGTTTTTGTATTTTCTTCAGGACATTTTCTGAATGTTTTTGGTATTTTCTGATATGTAGGGGAGCCTGATGCTCTGTATACCTTAGGTATAAAACCGTTTGAGGTGCATGCTATTGATTGGATCTGCGAGCGGTTCTCCGTCTGATGTAGCCAACTGATATGCCCCGGACCTGAATACAGCAGTGACAACATATGGGCCCAGCCAGTTTGATTCAAACTTGCCTTGATGTTCTCTGTTTGGTTGGTTGCGAGGATTCTCTCGTAGAACAAGATCACCTACCTCAAATGTACGAGATCTAACTCGGTGATTGTAGCTTCTACTCATGCGCTGCTGATAGGCTTTGAGATGATTGTATGCAGCTTGTCGCTTCTCATCTAGTAACTCTAAGTCTTGAAGACGTGAGACTCTGTATGCTTCATCATCGATGAGATTGTGCAATGAGACTCGTAATGATGGTATCTCGACCTCAATAGGTAAGATAGCTTCTGCACCATAGACCAATGAATAAGGAGTTGCGCCGGTAGGGGTTCGAATGCTAGTTCGATATGCCCATAATGCTGGATTCAATTGAACATGCCAATCACGACCGGCATCATTGACTGTTTTCTTGAGGATCCTTAATATGTTTTTATTGGATGCTTCGGCCTGACCATTGCCTTGTGGGTAATAGGGAGTGGAAAAGCGGTGTTGGATATGAAATTTCTCACAAAGCTCACGGACATCCTGATTTTTGAAAGGAAGACCGTTATCTGTGACAATGGACATGGGTACACCATACCGGCAGATGATGTAGTTGAGGATGAATGAGGCGATCTGCTTTCCGGTGACTTGGGTAAGTGGAACAGCTTCGATCCACTTGGTGAAATATTCAGTGGCGGTAATAATGAATTTATGGCCATTGGATGAAGATGGATGAATCTTACCCACAAGGTCAAGGCCCCATTGACAAAAAGGCCATGGTGTCGTGATTGGTTGCAGTTCCTGGGCCGGTGCATGTATCAGGTCGCCGTGAACTTGACATTTCTTGCATTTTCTGACAAAGTAGTAGGAATCCTTTTCCATAGATGGCCAATAGTATCCAGCTCGCATGATCTTTTTGGCTAGTGATGGACCACTTGAGTGAGTCCCGCAAATTCCTTCATGTACCTCTTCCAAAGCCTTTGTTATCTCATCTTGTTCCAGACATCGAAGGAGAGTACCATCAAGACTACGTCGGTATAGGGTTTCGGCAATAAGGGTATATCGAGCAGTTTGGCGAATGAAGGTTTTTCGTTGGTTATTCGATTGGTTGGGAGGAAGGGTATGATCGCGAAGATAGGTGTAGAACTCACCGTACCATGGGGATTCAGAACCAACAAGGCGACATATCATTTCAGATTCAGGGATATCATAAGCGGGAATCCAAAGCTGTTCTACCAAGAACTCGTAGCGTGTTGAATTCTGTGGAAGATCTAGGAGAGATGCGATAGTAACCATAGCGTCAGCAGCTCGATTCTGATCTCTTGGTATCTGCTCAAAAGTGATAGTAGTAAATGATGTCTTTAGAGTGTCCACCATTTGCTTGTATGGCATGAGTTTATCATCTTTGGTCTGATATTCATCAGTTGCTTGTCGAATGACCAGTTGCGAGTCGCCATATACTTGTAGTTCTTGTAATTTCCATTGTATGGCTAATCTGAGTCCTGTGATCAAGGCCTCATACTCTGCTATGTTATTTGTGCATGGAAATGTGAGCCTGTAAGACTTCGGGATGCTATCACCTTGAGGTGTGATAAATAGAATACCTGCCCCCGAGCCGTGCCTAGTGTATGAACCATCAAAATATAGTTTCCATGACTGTGCTTTTGTAATCACGAATATCTCTTCATCTGGAAAATTGGAAATGAGAGGATGATCACCTATGAGAGGTGCATCGGCTAACTGATCTGCAATAACCTGACCTTTGATAGCTTTACGGTCCACATACTCAATGTCAAATTCACTTAGAATCATCACCCATTTGGCCAAACGACCTGTCAATGCTGCTTTGCTGAGTAAGTACTTGAGTGGATCAATCTTTGCAATGAGTTGTACCTTGTGTGTTAACAGATAGTGTCGCAATTTAGTGGCTGCCAAGATTACTGCTAGGCAAGCTCGCTCAATAGGCGTGTAATTGAGTTCATAGCCCACCAGTGTGCGAGAGATATAGTAAATAGTACACTCTTTACCTTCTGCATTATGTTGTGCCAGTAGCACACCCAGTGCTGTACTTGTTGCTGAGATATAGAGCAATAATGGTCTACTTGGATCTGGTGGCATCAGCAATGGTGGATTCATGAGATAGTCTTTAAGCGCCTGAAATGCTTGCTGGCATTTGTCATCCCACTGAAAGCGGATGTTCTTGTGTAGCAAGTGTGTGAATGGGTGACACTTATCGGCCAATTGTGCAATGAATCTTCGGATGGATTGAAGCCGTCCTTGTAGTGTCCTTAGCTAACTGATATTCTTTGGAGGTGGCATGTCCATGATTGCTTTTACCTTTGCTGGGTCGACCTCAATACCTTTGCTTGAGACAATGTATCCTAGAAGCTTCCCGGAGGTCACTCCAAAGACACATTTCTTTGGGTTGAGTCGAACATGGTATTGTTCCAGTCTATCAAAGATTTGATCTAAGATGTGGAGATGTCCTTCTCTAGTAAGTGATTTTGCTAGTAAATCATCCACATAATCTTTCATCATGGTATGCATCATGTCATGGAAGATGGTGGTCATTGCTCTTTGATAGGTCGCTCCTGCATTCTTTAGACCAAAAGGCATTACATTCCAGCAGTATGTGCCCCATGGACATGTGAAGGCTGTCTTATGTTGGTCCTCTGGTGCGATCTTTATTTGATTATATCCTGAAAAGCCATCCATGAGTGAAAGCATGGCATGTCCTGCTGTCAAATCCACTATGATGTCGATATTTGGTAGGGGAAAGTCATCCTTAGGACATGCCTTATTCAGATCTCTGAAGTCTGTACAAATGCGGATGCCCCCTTTTGGTTTGCCAACTGGTACAATATTGGAGATCCATTCTGCATAATCAATTGGCCTAATGAAACCAACATCTAGAAGTTTCTTGAGTTCTGTTTTGACTAGCACTGCAATCTGGGGATGCATCTTACGAAGCTTCTGCTTAACAGGTTTGGCTCCTTCTGCTACTGTGAGATGATGCATGACTAAATCAGGATCAAGCCCAGGCATGTCTGCATATGACCATGCAAAGTTGATCTGACGCTTCTGGAAGAACTCTATAAATTGAGGCTGTTCCTCTGGAGTGAGAAGAGATGCCAGATGTATGATATGAGGGTTTTCAGGAGTCCCCACATTGTATTCTTTAGTCTCCTCAATGAGAATCGTCGATCGTTCCTGTTGTGTACTAGCAGGAAGAATGTCAAACCCTTCATCCTCAGGCGCCTCAGAGAGGTTTTCACCGTTGGATACGCTCTTTCTTTTTACTTTTGTTGGATCAAACAGTGCCACAGTGTGGTTTTCACTAGAAGATCCATGTTTTATTGTTATATTTTTGCAGCTGAAGGGTTTGGCATCCGCCCCGAAGTATGCTGCGCTATTAAGTTGAATGGCGAATCCAGCTTTGTGATCCCCGCTTGGTAGATTATCTCGTAATTCTAAAAAGTCAATGATAGCCTCATCGTTCTGGAAGAGGTCAAGACATGGGGGATTTGGTTGGTTCCATTCGATGAGTTCAGGGTGTATAATAGGCATTACTTCATCGATTAGATTAAGTGCGGGTGATGTATCAGTGAGGGTTAAGACGGTGTGGTGAAGGTCGTTGATAGTACTCTCCCTGTCAGAATCAGGCGTAGGATGAGACATAGGGTCTGTGGAAGATGTTTCCAGCTCAGGTACCCAAGTGGTCTTTATCTGTGCTTCTCTGTAAACAGGGATGTCTTTGCGTGGTGGAGGTGGTGATGTGTCTTCCTCATCTGAAGTGTTAAGTTGCACTGAATCGAATTCCCACTCATGTGAGTCAGTCTCTGAATCACTTTCCAGCATCCGATTGCTATACCATACTGGGACGTCTTTGGAGTTAAATACTGCAGGTGTGATTGGTTTATGTACTTTTGTGGTGATCGATGCTGCAGGAACCGTGATGGGGTTTAAAGGATTTGTTATTGGAAGTATCGGCAATGGTGACTCAGTGGTTTCTGCAGGAACTGCTGGTGCCATAGATGTCGTGGCGGGTTTTGATGCAGTTGCTACTGCTAATGGTACTGCTGGTGGTATTACTGGTTCATTTGGTGGGATGATTGGTATTGTAGATGGTTGTGGTGGAGTTGTGAGCCTCGATGGGGCAGTGGGGATAGTGTTTGATGGTGCTTTGATTATGAAAGGTGTCCTCTTTGCAGTAGGTGGGCACAATGGTGTATTGGGTTTTCCTTTGAATCTGAGTTTAGGAAGGACTTCTTTTTCAAAACCTAGGCCTGTATTACCTTTGGGCTTGAATTCTGGTAGCAGAGGTTCATGTCGTCCTTGTTTGCAGTATCCCAAAGCACTCTAACCATCATATCCCATTCTTTGCATAATGAGGAGGCCTTTGCCATATTGTTCCGTAGGAAGTGTAACTCGCGGTATGTCAGTGGTGATGGGATCTTTATAGATCCAGTCTGCTAGGTCCTTATCTTGTGTCTCTTCCTCTTGACTCTTTCCAAGGATGAAAGGCGTTAAGGCACATGCTGGCGTGATTAGTGGTTGCTGGAGCAACTGTTGTGGTTTACCATGTGTTCTTGGAGAAGTGGGCATGTGTCCCACACAAAAGAGCTGACTCAAGTTGTATTCTCCAGGACCTTCCTCTGCGACTTTCATTTTAAGCTTTTCTTGCTTGGGTATAGGGGTGTTCGAACTGGCAAGAGAGGCGGGATTTACAAATGATGTGGAGGAAATGGCTTCCCTATTATTAGGAACAGTAATTTCTGGTTGATGGCTGATATTATGGCAAAATGCAAAAGGATTTGCATCGCCCAGGATTGTGATCTCTGTACCGTTATGTGGGAACTTGATACATTGATGGTAGGTAGATGGAACGGCTTGCATGGCATGTATCCAAGGTCTCCCTAATAATAGATTATATGGCAGAGGAAGGTCCAGAACCTGACAAATTATGTGTTTTACCATAGGGCCTACTCGGATTGGTAGTACCACAGCTCCTTTGGATGAACGCTCTGCATCATCATAGGCCTTGATGGTGATCTTCTTGCGAGGATCCACTGATTCTATTGCATATCCCAATGCTGTGACCAATTGTAGTGTGCAAATGTTTAGGCCTGCTCCATTATCAATCAAGACTCGCTTGATCTTGTGTTGGTTGACAAAGCCTTCAATGTGGAGTGAGGCGTTATGAGGTTGCTGGAAGGAAGAGTTGTCACTTTCGGAAAAAGTGAGACAAGGTGAGGATTTTAGATTCCCAACCATGGCTTGAAATTGGTCTGTATTCAGGTTTGCAGGGACTGACGCCTCTTGGAGTGCTTGATCCAAGATTGTTTTATGAGAGGGTGACAGACGCAAAAGCTCCAAGATGGATATAAGCGCAGGGGTTTTGTCTAATTGTTCCACAAGATTGTACTGCTTTGGGATGGAGGTGGCGCCTTGTGGAGCTGCCTTGATGGTGACCTTGCCACGACGTGTAACAACATTGCAATTTGAGGTGGGATTTTTGAAGGTGATAGTTGCAATTTGTTCACTGGCATCATACAGGTGATTGACAGTGTAATTATACGCGGCTTGCGTATAATCAGTGGTATCAGGACCTCGTCTAGACGTGGAAGGACCCCTTTGATCTTGTGATGGAAGTGGATTTTTGAACATCTGATGATCATTATTGGTTGTTTTCGGATCATGTCCTTCAATCTCAATTTCTCCTCGATCAATAAGATCTTGAATAAGATCTTTCAATCGGTGACAATTACTTGTCTTGTGTCCTCTTCCTTGATGAAACTCACAATGTTCAGTATCTCTCCACCATGCCGGTTTGACTTGAGGCTCATAATTTGATAACTTAGGTAGAGTGATCAAATTCTGAGAAATGAGTTGTCGCATCACTGTTTCAATGGGTTCCCCTAAGGGAGTGTATGTGCGTTTTTGTTTTTGTGGACGAGGTCTTGGTTCATCCTGAGATGTGATGCGACCTTGATTAGGAAGAACATTTATGTTATTTTGAGGTGGAGGATTTTGTCCTGCAAATCGAACCACAGGTTGTGCATTTTGGATAGTTCGAGCATCCACAACCCCATCATTGACGATATTCTTATTCTTGTTCCAGAAGTTCGGTTTATCGCTATTGAAGCGCGGGCGAGGACCATCTTTGGGTTCATTAAAGATTTTGATGAGTCCTTTTTTGATGAGTGCCCTTTCACATTTTATACCTTTGGTGATCATATCGTTAAAAGAATCTGTGTCTTTGACATCCAGGTGAAATTCCATTTCTTCGTTTAAGTTGGAAATGAAAATTTCCACTAGTTCTCGTTCAGGTAACTGAAGAGAACGTCTGCTAGACATTTGGCGCCATCGTTGCAGGAATACTGAGAATAATTCACCTAGTTTTTGTTTGGTGTTGCACAGATCAGCCATGGTGATGTCGCGTTCAATATTATAAGAGTAATGAGATAGGAACTTCTGGATGAGTTCCTCAAATGTTCTTATGCCACCTGGTAGTCGGGAAAACCATGATGTGGTTGTTCCTCCCAAGCTTTGGGGAAAAAGGCGCATTAAGTATGTGTCTTCATATGCGACTTCGAGACAAGCGGAATGAAATTCTCGGACATGATCGCGGGGATCTCCCTTTCCTCTATATTTTTCAAATTTTGGTGTTTCGAACCCGCGTGGAAAGGGTGGCATATAAAGATTCCTATCAAACGGATAGGGACAGATGTCGTTAAGTGAGAATTGATTGGTCTTAACACCACTATGAAGTTGTTGGGCGAGATTCTCAACTTGTTGCCGCAACATCTCTATTTCATTAGGAGGAGGAGGTGGTGGGTTACCTCGAGGGATGTTATATCTGATGTGATTTCTACCTCTTTCCTCCTCATGGCGACTTTGTCTTTCTGATGCTTGTCTTAATTGGGCAAGATCAAAGTCCGAGGGGAGTTTGGCTCCTTCTTGAGCGAGTCTTAAAAAGTGAGCATCCGCATTGCTCCTTAATATTTCATCAAATAATCTGTTAAAATGAGGGTTATGCTGAACCCTTTCGATTGTTGAAGGAGTGGGTGTACTTGGGTTTTCATCATTCCCATTTCCTCCAAGTGCTTCTTGAAATTCATTGAGGTTGTCCTCTTCTTCCTCAATTTCTATTTCTCGTTGCCTTGATCGTGATCGGGTTTGAGCCATTTTGTTTGCAAGTTTATTTTCGAAGTTGATTGAAGATGATGATGAGTGGTGATGAAATGAAAGATTGATTGGTTGGTGATTTGTGTTGTATGGGGATCTCTAGCACTTTAAGGTAGATGTAACCGAAATTCCTTCTTTGAATTGCTTGTTTGTTTTGATAAGATTTGATGTGATAAGGTGTAGAGAAATCTGAGATGTGTTACAGATTTTGACTACCTAGCAATGAGAGGATTCACTCATGAACTAGTTTTAACCTGCATAGATGTGTCTCTTAGGATGAGCTTATCCTAGATGTAGAAACAATCTAAAAAGTGATGTGATGTGTTTGATTTCAAGCAATATCTAAAAAAGAATCTTGGGACAAGAACCTCTTAATGTTTTGAGAGTTTTGGGATGGATTGATGATGAAGTGATGATGTATGAGTGAGATGATGGATGAAAATGTTTTCAACTTCAATAAAAACTTTGTGTTACAAATGGAACAAACTCTACCTCTTCCCTTTCAGGCGTTGGTGGCACTTCTCGAGCTGTGTTGTAGGTGATACAGATGTTTGGGAAGAAGTTGGGATTAATCTTTCCTCCTTGATTTTTGTGATAACTCAGAGCTCTATATTGCATAAAAGCTCTACGATTCAATGATTCTGAATCAAACTCATTTGTTTTACCTTGAAGGTATAGACGCATGCGATATAGAAAAACTCTATGTGAGACAAAGATTTGTCTATTGAGATAGAAGAATTTCCTCCTTTTGATCAAAGCCTTTGAGCTTAGTGGTCTCCTTTTCAAGGTGATATTCTGATGACACTTCTTTCGCAAGATGTGAAGAATGGTCATAAAAGTTGTGACTCTGTGTTGTTTGCACTTTGTTTTTGGTATTTTTGGTTATGTTGACAGATGTTGGATGAATACTTTGTTTTTGGGATTGATTTTCTGATTTTTCTTTGATAAGAAAACAAAGCAAGCACACAAACACAAAATGTAGCCTCAAAGGCACAAATGAGTATGGGTCTAGATCAACCCAATCCTTGGACTTGTTTCTGACCCTTCTTTTAGATGTATTTTAAGATGTATTTCCAAAGCCTGAAGTCGGCTCAATTTGCACTAGGTCTGTAAAACGAACACACTTCAAACACTTTTTATCCCTATGGTCAAATGGCCAGTTGTGATAAATTTAGCCCACATCTTGATATTTCTTCGACTCTGGTACTACATACCTTATGAATCCCGCCGTGGCAGGTAAGGATGTGATATACTAAGTCTTGCACGAGCATAACAAATAGATGATCCCTATGATGGGGGAGTCACCACTTTTATCAAGCCACAAGTGACCTTTCAAAAAGCTATGTTTCTACTCAAGGAAATATGTATGGTGAGTATCTTGGGAGCAAAACCATCTATGCTCTTGCACTAAATTATACCTCAAATATCCTCAATCAATAGAACAGGTGGGCTACTACTTAAAGGTGTTTAGTCATGTTCGATGGCTTTGGACATAAGTTCATTCTGCAGTGACTCACTTAAGAGCCTTGTAACTGGTGGTGGGGCCCATTTGTCCTTTCGACCAGTTACACTGTAGGAACAGCTATACCCAAGGCTACAGCTTTCGCTCTCACCTGATTTCTATAGCGGCTCGAAGGATTTACCGCTCGAGGTCGTTCCCAAGAGTATCGATCCCTTGGCAGGCCTCTCTTAAAAAATAAAATTTTGAGTGTTACTAACACTTTTCTCTTGCACCTAGGACCACGAGAGCCAAGGGAGAGGATAGTGTGTGTTAGAAGTAGGTCCACTCGACTGACTTTTGTGCACAAGCGTGCCAAACACGAAATTCACTTGTTCTTTTTAATCCATCATGGCAATATGATCTAACTATTTGGAGATGTTGCTCCAACAGTCATGGTGTTCTTTTTAACTTCAAAGGCAATGTGTTTTGTAATCTAGAATTGGGAAATCCTGGTCAACTTAATGAAAAACACGTTTCGCTTTGAAGGAAAATTTGTTTGCCAAAAAAATAAATCAAAAACAAGTGGTTTGTTCTTTTTTTTGCCCAAAAATTGAAGTGTGGCTTGTAAATTTTAAGTCCCAATTGATGCAATGAAATCAAATTTTGTGTTTGTTAATTTTAAGCACCAAAGAAAAATGAGGCCTAACTAGAAAACAATGAAAAATTGTTTTTGTGTTTTTAAGTTCTTTTTAAGCACTTAAATGAAAATTTTTGTGATTTTTGTTGGGTTGTTAACTTGTATCAACAAAAACAAATTAGTAAAAATCGGTGTTCAAGGGGGGCTTCCACAAGCCTAAGATACTCAATTTTTCGGTTACAAATTTTACAAATCCTGATTCTGAAATGCCCTGAAATTTGACTAAGTCTGAAATTTGGAGGATCTTCCAAAAACTAGATTTTGCATTACAACTCCTAGAGGTCTGAAACCCCTCTCAAACATCCTGAAAGTATATATGGAATATAACTTAAAGTATAAGAAAGAGAAAAGAGAAGAGGAAATGTCACTTATACTTAAATGTTATATTCCATATATATTCTGCCTCTCACAAACCTAAGAAAACTAATTTTATCAATTACAAGGCCTTTTTTTACAACGTTCTGTTACAATAGCGCTAGTCTGTGTGAAAACAGAAGCGCTACTTTAACACAAACGCGCTAGAATATTACAAAAGCGCTAAAATAAAAGATTTTTACAACAATACAAAAGCGCTAATATAAATACAAAAGCGCCAAAATACTGACAAAAGCGCTAATTCTTTGACAATAGCGCTATTGTAAGAACAAAAGCGCTAAAAGACAAAAAACAATAGCGCTAAAACGCGACAAAAGCGCCAAAGCGCGACCTGTGTGTCAAGTTCAACATTCAAACATGTTAGGTAACAAAAAAATATCAGAAGGTTGCGTGTTTGATTCACGTCGGGTTCACCAAATGATGCCCTCCTAAATGGCACAAGGTTAGTCTAAGATCAAAGAACACAAAAACACACAAGACGTTAGAGTTAATCAATCAAAAACTAAACACAAATGAAGGCATTCCAAGAGAGATACTAAAAACACATACTAATGAATCTAACTAAAGAAGTAAGACAATGAGACATCTCCAACTGTCTCTTAGCATGAGATTAGCTTCTTCTCCCTTGTTCCTCTCCTCTCCAAGTTCCAAAATAGTGTAGCTCTCAGCAGCTTTCTGCACTATGGATGCTTATGGAGGATTGAGATTTGTAGAATAGCTCCAAACATGAAATGAAAAGCTATTTTTAATGCTAAAATGATTGATTTTACCAAAAAGACAAGATTTAGTTATGCTATGCTAAATGCTCTCTAAAATGGCTATAGTCTAAATGCTTACAAGTTTTCAGGATTTGGATTATGAAGGAATGGGCTCTATTTATAGGAAAAATGGAGCAATGGATGGTTGAGATTGAGTAATCTCAACAAGGGTCAGGATTGAATGATTTCAAATCCATGTGAGGGCTTTCAACCCAATCCCAAGATGACAAGTGTCAATGTGAGATAGGTTGAGAGGAGAGGGAATAAGCATTAAATGCCTGACATGACTCTGGGATTTTAGAGTCAAGGTTGGTTGAATGAATAAACTCTTTATTCAAAGAATAAAGCTTTTATCCAATGGATAAAATCTTGTGCAAATGTGAAATGGATGAATATGGTCAAACAATAAATGTTTGGGGAGACAAGATTGAAATAACCATAAATGGTTATGTAAGAGCCATAAATGGTCATGTAAGAGCCATTAGTGGTCTTGGAAGACTTTGGAGGTTAATTTGTTGAACACACAAAGCATTAAATGCTTTTCAAAGACTTTGGAGTCTTTGAGAAGTGACTCCATTTTGCTTAGGAATGTGACAATAATTAGGGGATGGATTAGGCTAATCAGGAAGGGGTTAGAAGAATCTAGAAGGGGCTTAGATTTTGCAAGTGGATTTGGTGGGTGAGAGAAGGTTGCGTGTTCGATTCACGTCGGGTTCACCAAATGATGCCCTCCTAAATGGCACAAGGTTAGTCTAAGATCAAAGAACACAAAAACACACAAGACGTTAGAGTTAATCAATCAAAAACTAAACACAAATGAAGGCATTCCAAGAGAGATACTAAAAACACATACTAATGAATCTAACTAAAGAAGTAAGACAATGAGACATCTCCAACTGTCTCTTAGCATGAGATTAGCTTCTTCTCCCTTGTTCCTCTCCTCTCCAAGTTCCAAAATAGTGTAGCTCTCAGCAGCTTTTTGCACTATGGATGCTTATGGAGGATTGAGATTTGTAGAATAGCTCCAAACATGAAATGAAAAGCTATTTTTAATGCTAAAATGATTGATTTTACCAAAAAGACAAGATTTAGTTATGCTATGCTAAATGCTCTCTAAAATGGCTATAGTCTAAATGCTTACAAGTTTTCAGGATTTGGATTATGAAGGAATGGGCTCTATTTATAGGAAAAATGGAGCAATGGATGGTTGAGATTGAGTAATCTCAACAAGGGTCAGGATTGAATGATTTCAAATCCATGTGAGGGCTTTCAACCCAATCCCAAGATGACAAGTGTCAATGTGAGATAGGTTGAGAGGAGAGGGAATAAGCATTAAATGCTTGACATGACTCTGGGATTTTAGAGTCAAGGTTGGTTGAATGAATAAACTCTTTATTCAAAGAATAAAGCTTTTATCCAATGGATAAAATCTTGTGCAAATGTGAAATGGATGAATATGGTCAAACAATAAATGTTTGGGGAGACAAGATTGAAATAACCATAAATGGTTATGTAAGAGCCATAAATGGTCATGTAAGAGCCATTAGTGGTCTTGGAAGACTTTGGAGGTTAATTTGTTGAACACACAAAGCATTAAATGCTTTTCAAAGACTTTGGAGTCTTTGAGAAGTGACTCCATTTTGCTTAGGAATGTGACAATAATTAGGGGATGGATTAGGCTAATCAGGAAGGGGTTAGAAGAATCTAGAAGGGGATTAGATTTTGCAAGTGGATTTGGTGGGTGAGAGAAGGTTGCGTGTTCGATTCACGTCGGGTTCACCAAATGATGCCCTCCTAAATGGCACAAGGTTAGTCTAAGATCAAAGAACACAAAAACACACAAGACGTTAGAGTTAATCAATCAAAAACTAAACACAAATGAAGGCATTCCAAGAGAGATACTAAAAACACATACTAATGAATCTAACTAAAGAAGTAAGACAATGAGACATCTCCAACTGTCTCTTAGCATGAGATTAGCTTCTTCTCCCTTGTTCCTCTCCTCTCCAAGTTCCAAAATAGTGTAGCTCTCAGCAGCTTTTTGCACTATGGATGCTTATGGAGGATTGAGATTTGTAGAATAGCTCCAAACATGAAATGAAAAGCTATTTTTAATGCTAAAATGATTGATTTTACCAAAAAGACAAGATTTAGTTATGCTATGCTAAATGCTCTCTAAAATGGCTATAGTCTAAATGCTTACAAGTTTTCAGGATTTGGATTATGAAGGAATGGGCTCTATTTATAGGAAAAATGGAGCAATGGATGGTTGAGATTGAGTAATCTCAACAAGGGTCAGGATTGAATGATTTCAAATCCATGTGAGGGCTTTCAACCCAATCCCAAGATGACAAGTGTCAATGTGAGATAGGTTGAGAGGAGAGGGAATAAGCATTAAATGCCTGACATGACTCTGGGATTTTAGAGTCAAGGTTGGTTGAATGAATAAACTCTTTATTCAAAGAATAAAGCTTTTATCCAATGGATAAAATCTTGTGCAAATGTGAAATGGATGAATATGGTCAAACAATAAATGTTTGGGGAGACAAGATTGAAATAACCATAAATGGTTATGTAAGAGCCATAAATGGTCATGTAAGAGCCATTAGTGGTCTTGGAAGACTTTGGAGGTTAATTTGTTGAACACACAAAGCATTAAATGCTTTTCAAAGACTTTGGAGTCTTTGAGAAGTGACTCCATTTTGTTTAGGAATGTGACAATAATTAGGGGATGGATTAGGCTAATCAGGAAGGGGTTAGAAGAATCTAGAAGGGGCTTAGATTTTGCAAGTGGATTTGGTGGGTGAGAGAAGGTTGCGTGTTCGATTCACGTCGGGTTCACCAAATGATGCCCTCCTAAATGGCACAAGGTTAGTCTAAGATCAAAGAACACAAAAACACACAAGACGTTAGAGTTAATCAATCAAAAACTAAACACAAATGAAGGCATTCCAAGAGAGATACTAAAAACACATACTAATGAATCTAACTAAAGAAGTAAGACAATGAGACATCTCCAACTGTCTCTTAGCATGAGATTAGCTTCTTCTCCCTTGTTCCTCTCCTCTCCAAGTTCCAAAATAGTGTAGCTCTCAGCAGCTTTTTGCACTATGGATGCTTATGGAGGATTGAGATTTGTAGAATAGCTCCAAACATGAAATGAAAAGCTATTTTTAATGCTAAAATGATTGATTTTACCAAAAAGACAAGATTTAGTTATGCTATGCTAAATGCTCTCTAAAATGGCTATAGTCTAAATGCTTACAAGTTTTCAGGATTTGGATTATGAAGGAATGGGCTCTATTTATAGGAAAAATGGAGCAATGGATGGTTGAGATTGAGTAATCTCAACAAGGGTTAGGATTGAATGATTTCAAATCCATGTGAGGGCTTTCAACCCAATCCCAAGATGACAAGTGTCAATGTGAGATAGGTTGAGAGGAGAGGGAATAAGCATTAAATGCTTGACATGACTCTGGGATTTTAGAGTCAAGGTTGGTTGAATGAATAAACTCTTTATTCAAAGAATAAAGCTTTTATCCAATGGATAAAATCTTGTGCAAATGTGAAATGGATGAATATGGTCAAACAATAAATGTTTGGGGAGACAAGATTGAAATAACCATAAATGGTTATGTAAGAGCCATAAATGGTCATGTAAGAGCCATTAGTGGTCTTGGAAGACTTTGGAGGTTAATTTGTTGAACACACAAAGCATTAAATGCTTTTCAAAGACTTTGGAGTCTTTGAGAAGTGACTCCATTTTGCTTAGGAATGTGACAATAATTAGGGGATGGATTAGGCTAATCAGGAAGGGGTTAGAAGAATCTAGAAGGGGATTAGATTTTGCAAGTGGATTTGGTGGGTGAGAGAAGGTTGCGTGTTCGATTCACGTCGGGTTCACCAAATGATGCCCTCCTAAATGGCACAAGGTTAGTCTAAGATCAAAGAACACAAAAACACACAAGACGTTAGAGTTAATCAATCAAAAACTAAACACAAATGAAGGCATTCCAAGAGAGATACTAAAAACACATACTAATGAATCTAACTAAAGAAGTAAGACAATGAGACATCTCCAACTGTCTCTTAGCATGAGATTAGCTTCTTCTCCCTTGTTCCTCTCCTCTCCAAGTTCCAAAATAGTGTAGCTCTCAGCAGCTTTTTGCACTATGGATGCTTATGGAGGATTGAGATTTGTAGAATAGCTCCAAACATGAAATGAAAAGCTATTTTTAATGCTAAAATGATTGATTTTACCAAAAAGACAAGATTTAGTTATGCTATGCTAAATGCTCTCTAAAATGGCTATAGTCTAAATGCTTACAAGTTTTCAGGATTTGGATTATGAAGGAATGGGCTCTATTTATAGGAAAAATGGAGCAATGGATGGTTGAGATTGAGTAATCTCAACAAGGGTCAGGATTGAATGATTTCAAATCCATGTGAGGGCTTTCAACCCAATCCCAAGATGACAAGTGTCAATGTGAGATAGGTTGAGAGGAGAGGGAATAAGCATTAAATGCCTGACATGACTCTGGGATTTTAGAGTCAAGGTTGGTTGAATGAATAAACTCTTTATTCAAAGAATAAAGCTTTTATCCAATGGATAAAATCTTGTGCAAATGTGAAATGGATGAATATGGTCAAACAATAAATGTTTGGGGAGACAAGATTGAAATAACCATAAATGGTTATGTAAGAGCCATAAATGGTCATGTAAGAGCCATTAGTGGTCTTGGAAGACTTTGGAGGTTAATTTGTTGAACACACAAAGCATTAAATGCTTTTCAAAGACTTTGGAGTCTTTGAGAAGTGACTCCATTTTGCTTAGGAATGTGACAATAATTAGGGGATGGATTAGGCTAATCAGGAAGGGGTTAGAAGAATCTAGAAGGGGATTAGATTTTGCAAGTGGATTTGGTGGGTGAGGGAAAATAGGATTTTATTTAAAATAAAAATTCATTTATTTCAAATATGTGTGCAAGTTGCATTTGTAGGAAAATGCAAGTGGGGTGGGGATAATGAGTTAAATAAATGTTTTATTTAATTTATTTAAAAGAGGAATAGGGGGATTTAATTAAATAAATAGATTTTATTTATTTAATTGATTTGTATTTGGTTTAATGAATTAATTAAAATAAATTGAATAATTTATTTAATTAATAGAAGAATGTTTGGGGATGAATTAATTAAATATTAATTTAATTAATTGATGGCTAGTGGATTTTTAATCAAATAAATACAAAATATTCATTTAATTAAAATGGACAGATTTATGTGACTACACAATCAAAGTTGGTCTTGTGATTGCTTGGTTTAAGGCTCCTAAACATTCAAAAAATCATTGAAATTGAAATTTTGTGTCAAAATTGTGTTCTTACTGTCCTAAATCTGAAAAGTGTGTTTGCATTCATTCGAAATTTCAGTGCTTTATTCAAATTCTTGCAGTTTGTGACTTTTGAAATTAAGTGCTTAATTACAACAACTTTGATTTCCGCTTTCAAAATTGAATTTTGCGTGAAATTGAGTCAATTTTCAAAATTCATAATTTGCATTGCTCTTGACATTCCCTCTAAAATCATAAAATTCAAAATTTCAGTTTCCCTCTCTTTTTCAAAATTCAAATTTTGCATTTTTCGACAATCTTGATAGGGTTCAATTTTGAGATTGCAACTTTAATTTGGCCTATCTACAGATCGTAAAATCCCTCAATTTTTTCAGATTAGCTCTAAAATCATCATACCTTTCATCCCTGCAAATTTCGAAAAAAGTTGCAAGGACCGTGTTGCACTTCGAGCGCCACGGTCCCGAACATTTTTTCTGAAATTTCGGGAGACTGTTGTGATTGCATTTAACAGCTTAAATCTAGAAGATTGGCTGTTTTTACTGAAAATTGCTACCTCTAAATTCAAAATCTTTTCTCTCTCTCTAGTGCATTAGTTTTACAACAATAAGCCCTACTTACACTATTCCCGTTAGACGAAGCCGTAGAATTAAGTCTTTCCAAGGTTTAACTACTAAGGAGATGGAACCTAATTTGAGTAGCCTTTTTAACGAGGACATGGGTAATTCCTCTAATCCTCCTAATGATGAAGAAGCTCTCCATGAAGTTTCCGTTGAACAACTTTCCAAATTGGATAACCAATTTGACGATTTTCACCAGTGGATGTCTCATGAGTATCCCGATAGTCAAGCTCTTCCTTTAATTGAGGGTCTAAAACGCATGCTTCAAAGTGATAAGAATGGAATTGATGTTTTGCGTGGTATTGCACACATTGTGGATTCGAATGTGATGCCTATAAAGAGTTGTGCTGAATCTTTAGGTTATACACAGCCTCCTACACAAGTCAATCATTCTATTCCTTTGACAACTCCTATTGCTAGTATACCTACCTTTACATCAAACATAATGGCTACTTCTATACAAGACATTCCTCCTGTGATCACTAGTCATGGGGGCAATCCTCCTTCTTCAATTAATCCTCTTCCTTCATTCAATCCAACTTCTTCGTACATTCCTTCAATGAGTGTTCCTATTACATCTTCACAAATGAACATGATGCAAGGGGGCAATTCATTTAACCATTCCATTCCTCCTTGTAGTGTTCCTCCTATCCAATCATCCCCTATGGTTGACTATCATAGGGTCCCACCACCTTACTCTTTACCTTCTTTCAATAACATCACACCTCCATCTCAATCTAACACACCTAATATGAATTCTTCGACTGAAGCTACCATTAATAATCTTGCACAGACTGTCTCTTCTTTATAGCAACAAATTGCCTCTATGAATCAATCTAAGTTTAGTGTGCCCACATTTGATGTTGCGAGCCCACTTTCTCTTGACATTGTTCGAGCTATTCCTCCTAAACATGTTGAAATCCCACATCTGGAGCTTTATAATGGTAAAGGAGATCCTCTAACACATGTTAAGACTTTTCAAACAATTTGTACTGATTTTGCTTACGACCCAAGGTTGCTTGCGAAACTATTCACCAGAACATTAAGAGACAAAGCCCTACAATGGTATTGCTCGTTGCCTTCTTATTCTATTACTTCTTTTGAACAACTTGCAAATGCTTTCATTCAACAATTTCAAAACAATATAAGTCCTAAAGTTACTTTGATTGATTTAATGCATTGTAAACAAGGTGTTAAAGAAAAAGTGACTGATTTCATTGGTAGATATAAGCATTTGTATGCTCAAATTTCTTTTCCAGTGCCTGATAATGATATTCAAAGAATCTTTATTTCTAATTTGCAAAAAGATATTCGAGACAAACTTCTATTTTCTGAGTTTACTTCTTTCCAACAGTTGTGTGCCACTCTTCACAATTATCAACTGACTGTGAGTCAAATGGAACAATCACATCCTATGGCTCCGAGTGATAAGGGTGATAGCAGTCAACAACCATTTGGGAAGTTTAAACCGAATAGAGATTCCATCAAATTCAATGAAAACATCATCAACAACAATGTGAATGCAGCATCAGGTGTGCCTCCTATTTCTAAATTTTTCAGGAAAGAAAGAAAGTATACTCCTTTGAATGAATCATTGCATAGTATTATGAATAAGTTATTGGAACAAAATGTGCTTACTCTTCCTCCTATAAGACAAATTGATCCTGCAAAGATTACTTCACCTTATTTTGATAACAAAGCTTTTTGTCACTTTCATCGTCAGCCTGGGCATGATACTGAAAAATGTTTTTCTTTAAAGGGTAAAATTCAAGATTTGATTGATAATAATACTATTTCTGTTTCTGGAGTGAATGATAAAGGCAACACATCTGTAGCTCCTCCTAACCAAAATCTTCAGATTTTTACTGATCCATTACCTTCTCATACCTCTCATACTTCTAATGCGATTGAGGCTACTGATTCCTCTTTCTCATCTGATGGTCTTGTGTCTATGACTCCGAATGTGATTAACTTTGTAGAGCAGCAAGAAATCCCTAAAGAACCTTCCATCACATTTGATTCTAGTGAAACCATTAGAGCACCTGATGGTCCTTTATACATAGTTGCAAAAGTCAAGAATACACCTTGCCGTGGAGTGCTTATTGATCCTTCATGCATGGTTAATGTTATTACTGAAGAATTTCTTTTTACTCGGCAATTGAATCAAGTGATCTATGACAAAACAGATGTGATTGTGAAATTATTTGATGCATTTTCTTCTCCTGCAATTGGTTCTATTACATTGCCTATTGAGGTCCATAATAAATCCCTTGATGTGAACTTTGCTATTATTTCTTCTTCCGAACAATTTCGTGTGAAGCTTGGCTATCCCTGGCTATCTTCCATGAAAGCTATTGCTTCTCATATTCATAAGTGTTTGAAATTTCCCCATAATGGTGAAATTGTTACTGTCAATCATAGTCTCTTTAAACCAGCTGAAAGAACCTCTAGTGTTCCTATTGATTACTTTTGGCCTAAACAATTCCAATCTCTTCCTCCGCGAAGTGATCATCTTTTCAAATCTTATCAAAAGTGGAAAACAGATATGATCCTATCTCTAAGTGAACCTAGAACACCTAAACTTGACATCCCTATCATTCTTGAGAAGGAAATTCTTCCTTTGAAAGACAAAACTAATGTCTTTCCCCAAGAAGATGCCCAACCCGTCCCCATGGATGTAACTATGTCTATGCCTAATAAATCTTCTAAGAGTAGATCTATACCTCCTCGTCATGATGGACTTGGTCTTCTCCCTAAACTAAAAATTCCTCCTTTATATGGAGCAGTTCCTCCTCCTGCCTTTTATAGAGAGAAGAGACCTTCTTCTTCTCCTATTATCCAGCCTAAGAGACCACAACCTAAACACCCAAGTGATAAGGATGAGAACATTCCTCCTCCTCAATCTTCTCCACTTCCTACTAAGACTAGACGAAATCGTTCTGCACATGAACGCCGGCGAAAGCGTCGTCTTAGAGCTCAAACTTTACAACCTCCAAAAACACCTTCAACAAGCATTATTCCATTTTCTCCTCAGCCGGATATTGAGCCTAAATCTCCTAAACATAAGATGCATGATGGTCTTGATCCCGTGCGAGTTAAAGATCCTATTTTTATAAATCTTGATGATGATATAGATGAAAATGTTATTCATGATGAAAATGTTACTCCTCTTGCTTCTGACAGTGAATATGAACTTGTTGATGTTGATAACCATTTATCTAATGAATTTTCAAAAGCACTTATCCTAGCTCCTAGACAAGAACAATGTGGCTTGGAACATGAACATAGCCCTTGTTTGGATCTTGTGATAGCTCCATCTGCTGTGTTGGATGTTCCTCCTCTAGCGTGTTCCCTGCCTTCCCGAAACATTGATCAGCAAGATCGGGGGGTAGATGATGTGCTAGCCTAGTTACATTAGCATGGCAGATTCTCTCCCCCTCTCTTTTGTTACTTCTTCTATATGTTATTCTCATTCTTCTATTTGTTGTCCTTGGTGTTGTCTACTTGAGGACGATGCAAAGCATTGAGATCTCTTTGGTCTCTCTCTCATGTTGACTCAAAAGACACATGTGTTCCCTTCTTCTAGGTGACCTTCCTTGATTGGGGAATGAAGAACAATTATGCATACATACATATGATATATACATGACTTATCATACAGCATACTGACCCCGAGGAAAGCGAAGTCACCTCGTGCTTTGTGTTTGTGTTCATTATCCTTGGGTTTATCTCATACTTGGGGGCTAAATCTTTGCGATAACGTGCTCCTTTTCCTTTCTCATTTCTTATGTGTATCACTACGTTAAAACAATCACCCCCGTTGAGGCGTGTGCGATCGCTTTAACGTAGGGGGGCATACACCCTGTCTATCCTTTCAAGATACTTGAAAATTTCTTGGCGAACTTAGCTTTGCCTTGAAAATTTTTGGTATTTCTTTTACATGACTCATAGTGAGGGAACCTTACTACTGACAGTCATGGTTCTCCCTCGTGATCTTCCCTTTTACTTTGTCAATCGAAGTCGTAAGATCCTTAGTCCACTGGGGGCTTGGTGTGTCTTGCCTCCTTGACATGGTGAAAGTCTTTCAATGTTGTTTCCTTGTACTTTACCGGAAGTATGAGCATACATACTCCCGCTAAAGTGGGGGCTAAATGTAGCGTCCTAAAATTGCGACGCTTGCAATTTCGACTGCATTTCGGTCTTCACGATGGCGACGCAACACGCAACCTGAATGGAGACCCCAAAACTTGCTCACGACACTGAAAACTGCATTTTTCAAGCACCTTGGCCTGAACCTCCTTGCACCCCGCTGTCCTGGAGGTGGGACCAGAGCGCCCAGCGCCCTGGTCCCTCAGGACCAAGGCACCCAGCGCCCTGGTCCCTGGGTCCTATTTTTGGGCCCGGTTTCCTAAGTGATATCAGGTCTTTTTTATTGCAATTTGGAAATATACTTCCCTGGTCGACCTAAGGTCGGGAAAATCAGTCTATCAGCCCTAAATGACAAGTATATAAACTACATTTTTCTCTCTCATTTGGCATGAGAGGGATATGTGTACAAAGCGTGGAAACTATACTCAAGCATTCAAGCATTCAAGCAATTGATCATTTCAAGTCTCCATTCAAGGCTAAGTGTTGCATTCAAGTCAAGGATTCAACCATTGAAGAGGAGATCACTTATTACATGCTACATATTACAACATACAACATCTAAACCTTCGCACATAAGGATACAAACATCCTTAGAACAAGGTTGCAGGTACGCGGCTAAGATTGAAGATCTGGAATCCTCGTGCAGAGACGAACCGATCCCCCTTCGTTTCGCGGATTTTTCGGAGGACCGTGGCGCCGGGCGCCATCGTCCCGACAACTTTTGCTCAAATTTGCAGGACAGCGCCGTATCGACATTCTACTGCTAATTCCAGGTCCGCAGCTTCATCCTATAACCCGAACTCAGTTTATAAGCGAATCTTTATGACTTTCTATGTATTCTTAGCTTAATTTCCTTAACAACATTCTTTACAAAAGAGGGTAGCCTTGCTTTCCTAACCCTTGAAATTCATTTAGCATCCAATCTTACATTGTGTGGGATTGAACCTTATGAGTTTCAACCCCTCTTTTGAATGTAAAGTCTTCCCCCTAAGTGAAAACCCATCGAATCCTAGCGAACCTCCCTTCTCTCTCCTCGGAGTTAGAAGAGGGGAGACCAACTAGGGTTCGACAGCGATTTTCCGCTTTACAATATGAAGTATTGAATATGAACACATATATTAAGATATATATGAACACATAAATGGATAGCCGTTACATTGAAAAATTACAAATTGTGTTAAAATTACACTAAGAAAACTTTGGTAGCCAATCAAAATAGCTTGCTATGAAACCTCAGATACGATTAACAAAGTAATTTATTGCACTTCGGAATTTTGTTGAGTCATTTTTTCTTAGAACATACCCTCTTACGTATGACATCATTATGATGTATTGGATTATTTGAGCTAAATAATTGTAAGATCGAATGCTTTGGATGTATATAAGTAGTTGTAAGATATGTTAAAACAATTAGCAAATGTTTTTCTCAATTTAATGGTGTATAGCTAGGTATATTAATTTATGTTTTACATGAATGTCTAAGTGTGTAATTTAAAGGAGTTGAAGTATTTTTACACAAATTTTAAATTATGAGAAAAGGATAATTTGAATTCTTTTTCTATTTTAGTGGAGTGGCTATTATTTAGAAATTTTCTACTCGTAAGATAGAAGCAATTACTATTCATTCTAGATGCAATACCCATCATGATTTATCTTCTTAGCTGAAAGCTATCCTTGGTTTTATACTTTTATGGTATGCTCTCTAAGCAGTGTAACCCTGTTTGCCTAAGCAAAAGAAACACAAATATGAATCTACTGCTAAGACCAACGTGCTTTATAACAATGTATGACTTTAAATCTATTTAGACACATATATCTATATATACAATGAAGTCTTGATGAATACCTGATATAGCTTGGCATAATTCTCTTGTCTTTCCAGTAACTGACTGAGAGCAATTCCTAGAATGAAGTCAGCCAGTTTCTTAAATATGTCAAAACATTCAAAATTGCATCAAGAGGAGCTTGCACTTCAATTTTTGCACTTATCTTCCTTCAGTTTTTCCCATTATTTTAAATACCGAGCTTTACTTGAAATATTGAGTACGAGTTCAGGTCTTCCTTAGAATCTTTCACTGCTCTATAAATTGTATTGGCTTTTGTCAACCTTAACAGCTCAGCAGGCATAAATTGTAATGAGAGATGAGGATTTGAGATTAAAATGAGAAATGGGTATGTAATTAATAGTTTTGGAGGGGGAGAAATGCACTTTGGTCATAAAAAATATTAAGCAATCCATCCTAATCAAATTATAATGTGGCCCATTTGGGTGCCCTTCATACGACTATACTAAATAGTTTTTATATTGAAACTGGTACCAAATAATATGGAAATACATGAGATATAAACATGGAACAATATCTACATCAAGCTTATGATACACCTCCCAATGAGTTTGTAATTAAGGCAATTATTAAAAGAAATGGGTGTCTGCAATTTTCGTGTGTTTTGGTTTCCATTCCTCATTTTCATGTGCATTGTTTTTGGTTTGTAAGTTTTCAGTTCATTAAGGTTTAGTTTTGTGGTTGTCCTGGGCACATAATTTCTCAATCCATTATGTCGTTCTATGTCTTCTAATAAGAAAATTTTCAACCTCCTTACAATATGTTTGCTAATAGGGTAAAAATCAACTTTATTCTGCAAGGCAACATACTAGTCCAGATGACAACACTCCTTTCCTCACAGTGAATCTGAAATCATTTTTCCATTGAAAGTCAGGTAAGCCATCCCTCTCTTCCGATGTGCATCTGTCTTCTCTAAAAATGAAATGCCTTCTTTTCTATGGTTAAATAAAAACACACAAAATTATGTCCATATCACTAAGTTATTGATTACTGCACATGTCTTTATCTATGAATAGCTTTGTTTCAGAATAACATGTG
The DNA here is from genome assembly GCF_030272615.1 of Cryptomeria japonica. NCBI lineage: Eukaryota > Viridiplantae > Streptophyta > Pinopsida > Cupressales > Cupressaceae > Cryptomeria > Cryptomeria japonica. The sequence goes on along the minus strand of NC_081406.1, from coordinate 44,261,832 downwards.
CAATATTCAAATTTTAGAAAAATTAAAACATATGCTTACGAAATATTATAAGAGATTGTTAATAAATGTGTACTCTTATGCACATTTAGTGCTACCATAGAAGAGCCTTCCTCTCAATTTTAAAGATCTCATTTCATTATGCCATCTCCATCAGCTCCCTCTGAATCTTCACACCAGTCCACAACAGACTCTTTGATAAGTTGATATGTTCGACCTTTTCAAAACCCCAACTTTGTGGTCATTATTTTCATAATATCCCTCATTCGTAATACATTTTTAATTGATTGCATGCCTTTCATTTGTACATGCTCTCTTTTTTCTAGCATATAGAAATATAGTTATGCATTCTTTAATTGATTCTTTTCTATACCATTGCCGCATTCAATGGTTCAAGATTCTTTAATTGCATCCATTCCAAAAAACTCAACTATATGTGAAGGGATGGTCATATTGATGGCATTGAGTTGTCATTGATGTCAACTGGTATTGCAGGCTACCGGTAGGGTATGTCAACCTAGTATGAAGAATATTGAACTGACATAAGGAAGATTTGGTATTGCAGGTTATTGGTAGGGTATGTCAACCTGATATGAAGAATATTGAACCAACATAAGGAAGATTAGCATGAAGGCATGCCAATCGGTATGGTGGAAGACAAAATTGGTATGAAGGCATGGAAGACAAGCAGGTATTGAGATTGTCAGTAACATCACCGGTAAGAGGTGATATGAAGTTGTGTATTGGCATGACAAGTTGTAACTGGTATGTAGGTTGGTTGTTTGTTTGTGTTAATGTTTGTGATGAAGAGGCAGAGTTTCAAAGAGATCACAAACCACCGGAGGTGAAGTTGAGCTACTAGTGTAGTGTATGTTGTCAGATAGCAGCAGGAGAAGGTTTTACCGCTAAGGGTTTGTGCCGGTATGAGGATTTGTTGAATGAGCATGAACCGACTCAATGTTGGTGGGTCGATTGTCAACGTGTTTGATAGGTGGATGCCAGTTGGTAAAAAGGTAGAGGTTGGTATGTGCATCAAGAAGGTGTCGTAGGTGTGATAGGTCAACATTGAATGTGATTGGAAAAATCATAGATTGATTGCAGGTGTTCGTAGCTCAAAGCAGATTGAAGGGGCAGTTGGGTGAGTTGATCAAGGAAGAATGATCTTATCTTTGTGCTCGCCTGTCAAAAAAAACAAGACATTTATGGCATTTGACTAATGCAGGTCGACAGACAAGGTCGTGTTTGATAAACTTAGAAAACGTGTATCAAAAGTGATGAGATTGGCGGAGCTTGATTGATTTGTTGTAGGATGTCTGGATACAGATTGAAGTAGGTGAAGCAAATCACCAGACCATTTATGGCGATTGAATAAAAATATGAGTCAGCAGATTGAATGTAGATTACTAAAGGTGGAAGGCGTGCACTAGAAGGCATGATGTTGACAGTGATGTACATGAAATCATCTCTAAGACAAGATTTGAGGAGATTTAATTGGATATGGTATGGTTCAAAGAAGAAACCCTAGTCGCCCTCTATTTGAATTGATTCTTGGTGGGAAAGCTTTAGTTTAAATATGACGACCTAAGATAGATAGGGTTGTTGCTAAAGGGTAAAGGAGAGAGTGAAATTGTTGTCTGAGAGCTGAAGAGAAAAACACTTGAAGTGTTTGTGAGTGAAGATTGTACATGTAAGGAGAAGCAAGGTAAACCGGTGTAAGGAACAAACCGACAAACTGAGCATAGAATGCAGAGGTGACAAACCAAAAGAAGAAGTACTCGATAGAGAGTGACCAAGTGTGAGTTGAATTTAGTAGAATAGAGGGAGAGAAGACTTAGCAGAGTTAGAACCACCAAAAAGGCCAAGTTGCAGTGTGTGTTGAGTTAACACAAACCAGTAAGATATAAAATTGTAGTGCAAAGCTTTGAAGGGTTGCAAAACTACATTTGTAGCAGGGATCTCATTTGTGTATCCAAGTTTTCATACTGTCTTCACTAAGTAGGTGCTTAGTGCAAGGGTTGTAGCTCCTTTAGGTTGTAGCCTATTGTTAGGATTACCATAGATACTGAGAGGGGGGGGGGGTGAATCAGTATCTAACCGGTAAGTAGAATTTCTCAATTTAAAACATGTAGAGCATATTATAACAGTGTACCGGTATGCAAGAAATAATACAATAAACAGAAATGAAAGCAACCACATAAGAAACACACCATAACATAATATTTTAACGAGGAAACCCGGTGTGGGAAAAACCTTGGTGGGATTTGTGACCCACAATATTCACTTACTGGCCAATAAGAGAATATTACTTACAAGAGGGGCATGCACATGCAGGAAGGCCAATTGCCTAGAGCTCACTGCTCAATGGGAAGTCTCACTGACTTACAATGTGGATTATACAAATCCAATATCTTGTACTGCTTTACAATAGCATCTATAATGCCAGATCCAGTACCGGTTTCTACTCTATTCTTTACATAAAACCTTTAACCTATATTTCGCATAATAGGTCTGCCTAATATCTTTCCTTATCTCTTACAAAATGTCTACAATGATCTCTCTTATATATAAGAGTCATTTTACAACTTGCCAAGTCGACTTACAAAGTTTTTACAATAATAAACCAAATATAATATATCAAAAATCTTGTCGGCCTCTGTGCTGGTATGCTTCCTTTCTCTGTGCCGGTGCTGGTGGTCTAAGTGCCAGTGTAGAGTCTGATCTTGCTAGTGTCGATGTAATGCCTTGCCGGTGTCATAGGATTGTAAGGTTGCCATCAATGACAAAACCTTCAATCACCTACAATGTCTCATTGGAGTGTGCATATGCCAACAATCTCCCCCTTTGGCATTGATGGCAACACTCATGAGAAAATTCAAAAGTGTGTCCAAAACTGTAATCCAAAAAAAATGTTTCCAAAAATATAAGAACTCCCCCTGAGTAGATAGTTCTCCTGCCGGTTATTTTCTCTTATTTTCTCATACTACTACTCCCCCTTTGGCATCAATGACAAAGGTTGTTAATGTGTTAATAGAGTTGTAGCCTCAACCTTGTAACTAGCTGGTTACAATTTGAAAAAGATCTCCCAAAATCAATTTTATACTTTCCATAAACTTCTTTCTATCCTTTATTGTTGTCTTTGTTCTTTGAACTGTACCAGTGAGGTGCTGCATATGCTCTATCGATGTTCTCTGTCCCTATACTAGTGCCTCAGATATTTCCTTCTGTAATGATGCTAGATAGTCCAATCTTGGACTCAGTCTTAGTCTCAAATTCTTTGCCTTATTTACTATTCTCTCCTTTTCTCTTTCTAACTTGAGTAATTCTTCCTCAAAACTTGTTACGTTTTACCCAAAAACTGATAATGTATCAGGTGTGTTAACAAAATTGTCTACAAGTTTATTGATTTCATCCTATACCTTGCTCATCTTCTTATCTATGTATACTGTCAAAAAGTTTGTCTTGCAAGTATCTTTATACAGAGTTTTGAATTCCTTCAATAAGTTACACAGTTCTGGTAGAAGTGTGTCAAATTCTCTAGTACACTTCTTTATCTGATTTTCAAAGAATTTTTGCTTTTCAATTTCTACCTTATCCTTCAATGTCTCTTCCTTTATTTTCTCAATAGTCACTATGTTCTCGGTGATGTATTTATACAAAGTATCAAGTTGTCCTAAAGAATCTTTATTGTTTATGTTACAGTTAGGAGCTATTACCTTCAAAATTGGGATTGTGTCATCTATAGCTTTATAAGCCTGTGAACTACAATCTATTATCCTTTTGATGGAGTCCAAAAGTACTTCAGTTACATTTGTTGATTTGTGGCCTACTGAGGAGGAACCAACATTCTGAATTCCGCCAGTGGAGGAAGTAACCAAGCTTGTAGTGACCTCTGGTAGGTCTGTTTGTGTTTCCTTAAGCAATGGTTTTTGATCTTCTCCTATGTCGGTTGTATTGTTTCCTCATGACTCTCTTCCTGTACCTGTTCCTATTCCGGAGCCTTTTTCTCTTCTTGTTTTTCTATCTGTTCTCCTATGTTATCATCATCAGTATCTCTTGTGTTTGATCAATTTGCTCAGTTACCGGTGGCTCACTAGCCATGTCTATCTTACCAGTTGTATCTTTATCTACCACAATGTTGATCTTTTGTTTATCAACATCTATTGTGTATAAGACTTCAGGATTAGGATTTATATCCTCTTGTGTCCATACTCTCATTTGCCGGTTGATCTTCAGTAGTTTTTACCAGTGATGCAATTTGAGGCGGTGGGGATAAGTTATCTTTAACTTTGATGCTCGGAGGTACACCAACCTTTCCTTTACCCTTGTCTCTCTCCTTCTAATATACCTTTATTGGTTTGTGGCTCATATACTCTTCATGTTTTTCTTTTTCAACAAGAAATATGTCCCATGCATTTTTTGTTTCCTCTGTTACCTCATTAACTCTTCCAACCATTAATGCAATATGTCGGTGTGCAGTAGATAATACTGACTGGTTGGCTTTAGCAATTAAGTCATCTATCTCCTTAGGTGAGTTTACTAGATAAACAACAAGTAACTTTTCAATTTTGATTTTCTTATCAAGCTCTACAACAACTTGTCTTCTTGCTTCCAGTCTTTTGAACAATTCATGTGGTAGATCATCTATTACTTCCATTAAGAACTTCTTATAGATGTCCATGTGTAAGATAACACTGTTTTCAACTTGTTCTTTGTCATCTGCTGACAGTGTATCATAGACCTTTCCTATGTTTTTGAGTTTCCCTTCCTTTGTGATTTCATGTAGAAATTTGTCAAGAGGGGCCAAGTTTTGCTTAGTCTTCTTCTTCTTGGGTGTCAGTTTCTTCTTTGGTGTTGTCTTTCTAACCAGTGACCTTACTGCTTGTTGTTTATGTCTAGTCCTTCTAGGCGAATGTGTGGATGCCGGTGAAGGATCCCTTTTCCTTACAACTCTTTTCAAAGTTGCAGGAATGTCACTCTCCAAAGAAGTGGCTACCGGTGATAGGTGAGTTTCAAGCTGTGGGGCTGCTAACTCATCCTTAGTGATACCGGTTTGTTTCATCACATCTTCTTTAATAGCCTTTGCCTTAAGTTCTTGAAAATAATCATGAATGTTATTTTCCTTGTCTTCACCCATGTTATTCAATACTTATATTAACTATTTCCCTACCGGTATATCAAATCCAATAACTTTATAGCCTATACCGGGAACCTGTTTGGTTATGTGTAGCATCAAGCATACAAGCAGATTACCAAACCTAAAATTTCCTTTCTTTTCTTTCTTTATCTTGCCTAAGTTATCAATCAACTCATCTTTTAACCATTCACATATGTCAATTTTCACATTGTCTGTAATCATGTCATAAGCACTCTTAATGCATAAACTTGAAACTAAGTTGAGTCTATTTGCATGAGTATCTTTATACCCTAAAATCATGCTAACAAATCTCACATTTATATATGTTACATCATTTACCCTCAAGGACCTTGTGTCTGATGTTGCACCAGTTAAGTTCATTACTAGGTCATTGGAGACTTTTTTAGTCTTGTCTGGTCTTTTACCGGTGGAAGGTAACCCTGTGACAACTTTCACAGCTTCCTTGGTAATTTTGTGAATTGCATCTAACCATAAAAATTCACCATGTACCCTGCTTAAGACTATCCTAATCACATCCTTGGGAAATTCGGGAATGTAGAGGATTTTAGTAAATCCTAGGGTTTCAATGATTTTATGTTCTGGTTTTACATTTCTAGAATTATCACATATGACAGATTTATACATTGTTTTGATCTCTTCATCTCCTAATTCCTCTATGTTGCAATGAATGTAAATTCTAGGGTCTTCAGCATAAACAACTCCCTTTGGAATTTCAGAAAAAGTACCTACAGTGTCATCTTTCTTTGCTACCTCGGGAACTAGTTGAAATACGGGCCTAGGGCATTTTATAACCTCAACTACAGTAGGGTTTTCTATATATTCAAGTGCAGAGGTGGATGCCATGATGATAAAAACCTTTTTCTGCCTTTGGATGGATTGATTGCTTGAAGTGCTTTGCCTCTTTGTTCAAAATCCCTTAGCTCTGCAAATATCGTGCTCTTCGAATGTTTGAAATCTCGATGAAGTGAAATGGAGCCAAATTTAGAATGTTTATTTTCCATCTACCACATTTAATGCATGTCGGTTAAGTAGTCACTTAACATTGTTTGCCAGTAAAGAAGTAATTTCCAACTTCTCATCTCTAACCGAGGGAATAATAGCACGTGTCATTAGATTGCCAAACCCTCAAAGAAACTTTCTTCAATTTGATGAAGAACTTCCTATCGGTGGAGTACAACTTTGTCCTACCGGTGGAGTAATACTCTATTTTGCTAGTGGAGTGTTGATTGGTTCTACCGGTGGAGGAGTATTCCCAACATTTAGATCAGCTTTTCTAATCCATTGTTTTGAGAATTCTTGTTTTACCTCTTCATTTTTTTCTTTCCCTTTCAAGCTAGAACTTTTGTTGTCTGTCGGTGATCCTTTGCTTCTACAGAATTTTTCAATATGCCCAATTTTGTTACATGCATAGCAAGTCACATTATTCTTCTGAATAGATTTTCCATAACCTATGTCAGTTTGTGTTCTACATTGATTAGATAGGTGTTCAAATCTTCCACAAACATAACATCTCACATTCATTCTAAAATTTTTAGAGTTGTGACCAACTTTGTTGCATTTTGAACATTGACCAGTGGGTGTGTTGATATTCTGATAATTTCTAGATCTACATTCATTTGCTCTATGACCATACTTATTACAGTTAAAGCATTTTCCATTGAATTTATAAGCATTAGGTTGTCTTACTGGTTTGCTATGATCTGGAGTATTTGCAGTACCGAAGCTTTCACCAACTTCAAAGCCAATTCCAGAAGTGTCACCCTTAGGTTTTTTATTCTTCAGCAAGTTACCAAGTTCCTCTGAACTTTTCTTGAATTTCTCTTTATGTTGATTTGTAGTATCCAGTTCTCTTTCTAAGACTTCTTTCTGCCTCATCAGTTCATTTGAGTCATTCTGAGTGTGCATCAAATTTGTCTTCAATAAATCATTTTCATAGCTAAGTCTTGTGTTTTCATTTGCAACATCACTTAGTCTTCTAGTCAAATCTTCTTCATTCTTTTTTCTATCTTCAATTTCTTTACAAAATCTCATAGTCATATCTTGCATCTCATTCTTCATTGTCATGTTCTCCAGTTTCAGCTTGCTTATCTAATCATTAAGTTATTCCTTTTCATCATTCTCATTTTGCATCTTTTCACAAAGTTCTCTTCTCTTGTTTCTTGAAATGGTAAGATTTTCTTGAAGTGCCTGAATGATATCCTGAGCTGCCTTTAGATCATCTTCTAGTTTGATATTTTTCAATTTCTCTGCATCATAGTATGAAAGAGTTGCTTCTAGTTGCTTTATCAGATTTTCCATATCTACCGGTGTCAAGATCTTCCTCAAGCTGTTAGGCTTCTGAAAATAGAGGACCAAGCTCTGATACCAATTATTAGGATTCCCACAGATACTGAGAGGGGGGGGTGAATCAGTATCTAACCGGTAAGTAGAATTTCTTAACTTAAAACATGTAGAGCATATTATAACAATGTACTGGTATGCAAGAAATAATGCAATAAACAGAAATGAAAGCAACCACATAAGAAACACACCATAACACAATATTTTAATGAGGAAACCCGGTGTGGGAAAAACCTCGGTGGGATTTGTGACCCACAATATTCACTTACTAGCCAATAAGAGAATATTACTTACAAGAGGGGCCTGGACATGCAGGAAGGCCAATTGCCTAGAGCTCACTACTCAATGGGAAGTCTCACTGACTTACAATGTGGATTATACAAATCCAATATCTTGTACTTCTTTACAATAGCATCTATAATGCCAGATCTAGTACCGGTTTCTGCTCTGTTCTTTACATAAAACCTTTAACCTATATTTCGCATAATAGGTCTGCCTAATATCCTTCCTTATCTCTTACAAAATTTCTACAATGATCTCTCTTATATATAAGAGTCATTTTACAGCTTGCCAAGTCGGCTTACAAAGTTTTTACAATAATAAACAAAATATAATATATCAAAAATCCTATTGGCCTCTATGTCGGTATGCTTCCTTTCTCTGTGCCGGTGCCAGTGGTCTGAGTGCTAGTGTAGAGTCTAATCTTGCTAGTGTCGGTGTAATGCCTTGCCGGTGTCATAGGATTGTAAGGTTGCCATCAATGATAAAACCTTCAATCACCTGCAATGTCTCATTGGAGTGTGCATATGCCAACACCTATAAATTGTGTAGGGGTTGGTGCTCCTTTGAGTTGGTACTCATAAATCAGGGGTTGGTGCTCCTTGGGTTGATGCCCTAAAATTTTTAATCAGATCTTTTCACTGTGAGGCTGGATTGGATCAGAAGATCTTTCGAAGCTATTCTCACCAAGGTTTTTCCCACATTGGGTTATCCTCGTACATCTGGTGTTATGTGTTGAATCTTCATGTGTGTAGTGTATTAATCTTTTAGTTATTCCTCATACACACCTTGTTTGCATTTCTTTGGTAACCGGTCTGCATTTTGTGTATTTCATATTGAACTGGTATAGCTCTGATTAAGTAAAATTTGTTTAAATCACTAATTCACCCCCCTCTTAGTTATCCATTGTGTCGAACACATATATATTTCTTACTACCCCTTCACATTAAGTCCTCAATGTTGATATTATCTTTTTGTAGGCACTTTCCCAAGAGTGTTCCCCCACCCCATGTCCAATTCAATCTATCAATTTGGAGATTACCTTCCTTCAACATTCCTCCAGGTTTTGTCATTCCATAAAATGCAGGGTGCCGAAGATGGCACGCATAGATATAAACTTGTGTTGTCTGATGGCACATACATGTTACTAGCAATTCTACCACCTGAGTATGAAGATCTGATACTTTCAAACACTCTAAAAGTAGGTTCTATAGTTCTCTTGACAAGTTATACTTGCAGATATGTATGGAACACAAGGTAGGAAAGATACTATGTTTATAAAAATACCCTTCTTTGATATTGAATCCTTTGCTACAACCAACTTCAAAAACTTAAATAAAACTATTTTCATTTTACAGGACTATTATAGTACTTAGTCTAGAGGTCAAACAAAGTAATTATCAATTCTTTGGTAAACCTGCATACCTATTCAAAGAACAACAACCAGAATTATTGGGCTAAGAAACACCTTCATCCTCTAAACATTCCCTACAGTTTGGTGGTGCACTACCATCTCTACAAAGCGTGACCTGTGATAAAATAAGCCCTATCAAAAGTTTAAATCCCTACCCAAACAAATGGACAATCAAAGTAAAAGTCACTGACAAATGACAAATACGTCTATATAGTACACCTACCAAGAATGGGCAAGTCTTCAGTTTTGACATTGTAGACATCGAGGGTTGTGAGGTTAGGGTCACATGCTTCGATCAAATAGCTCAACTACATTGGGATCGTGTTGAGGTGGGTGCTCACTATGTCATTTCAAAGGGCTCCATAAAGGAGGCGAACACAAAATACAATAAATTAAACAGTCGTCTAGAGATCTTCTTATCTGATGCTTCAATATTGAAACGTTGCACCCCTAATGTTGATTCTGCTTAGAGTTGCTCCCCTTTCACTCCAATTAGTGAAGTGGTTCAGTTGACTAATAATACATCGGTTGACATCATCGGTGTTGTTGTCTATGTTGGAGATGTCATCGCAATCCATAGAAAGGATGGTAGTCAAACTAAGAAGTGAATTGTTAATATTAATGATATGTCCAGTTCCATAATTGATGTCAACCTACGGGGGACAACATCGGAACAAAGAGGTCGTGAATTAAAAAATATGTTAACCCCTGATGTTTTTCTTATCCTTGTTGTACACAATGGCCGTGTAGGGTACTTTAATGGGAAGGTTGTCAATATGACATCTACAACAACACTACATATTAATCCTCATTTCCCAGAGGCAGAACGCTTCATGCTAAGATGACCTCTTCCATTGCATCCTCATTATTTCTCTTCAGGCTTTACTCATATTGATGAAAGATACAACATGATGACTATTTCATCGATCCATGAACGCATGAGTGCTAGACCAAAAACAATTCAAACCACTATAGTTGTTGTTCTTAGATTTGTGAACGTAACAGATGATGACTTTTATTACGTAGCTGGTCCACTAAAAGTTAATGGTAAACCTTGCAAAAAAAAATGCACTCAACAGGCTGATGATTCATGGTTTTGTCCTAGATGTCAAATGAGCATGGCAGAATGCAATTACAGTTACCTTTTACCAATGAAACTGCAAGATGCAACAAGAACTCTTTGGCAAACTTCTTTTGATGAGGTAGGAACATATTTGATAAAACGAACTACAAAAGAGATTTACATGCTCCAAAATGATGTCATCACAACACAGACATCTCATGTTGTCATTAATATAGTTGTTTCACATCGCTACTTGTTCACTCGGTTGATTTCTATCGACACATACAATTGTCAGCCTAACTTGAAGGTTGAAATTAACAAGGTCTGCAAATTTTGATTATAAAGCTAAGTGCAATTCTTTACTTGCAGAGATTGCTTGCCTCTCCGCACAACCTTAGCTCTATACTGCACCTCTTAGCTATTTAAAATACTTTTCTCTCATATAAGAATTATCATGTTTCCTCTTTTGCATTTTTACATATTTTATATGAATACAATCCTGCTACATTATAGACAATTCTATGACAACCATTATAATGATAGATAACCAATACATTTCTAAAATTTTGAAGGCATTAACGACAATGCCTAACAGTTTTGGTTTTGATGACATTTGTTAATAGTTAGCCTCTCTTTATAGGTCTTTGCATTCACTAAAATCTTTTCTACGTGTAGTTACACATATGTACACATATAATCATAGGCATTCCAAGTGTTGGACTCATTCCTATTCTGATGATAGCCTTGTTTGTTCGTTTGCATATGTGTAGGTTCATATATGTTTGATTCTTCTTTATAATTGTTTGTGTCCTTTTATAAATTCCATATCTTTCTAAAGGCTTGCCTTTTTGCAACAAACGTTTCGTATGTGCACATACACATATGTAGGCATATGGGTGTGGACAAAATAGGTCTTCAAGCCCACAAGCTTATATGTACACACACATGTATAGTTACTTATAATGTTCTATGTTTGTATACGCTTATTGGTATTGTTAGACACAATGCACCACTAAGAGGGGGGTGAATCAGTGGTTCTCAATATTTTCCCTTTAACTATCCTATGTGAATATATCGGTTCTCATATTTAACTCAATGCAAACTTACTGATTAGTGGGGAGACCAACACAAATGCAATCACACACAAAGGGACATCTCATAACACCAATATATACAAGGAAAACCCAAGATGGGAAAAACCTTGGTGAGAAATGTTGCTGGAGACTACTACTCCAATCCAGCTTCACAATGAATCTCTGATTACGATGTTTAGGGCACCAACCCCTGATTTTAGGGCGCCAATCCAAGGAGCTACAACCCTTGATTTAGGGGACCAAACCAATGAACTATAACCCCTGCACCGAGCTCCAACTCAGTGAATACAAAACATATTCATTTACAAGTCAATAGCCTTGTTACAAATGGATTTTGTAACACTTCTTCAAATCTCTCTGTTGGATCTCTTGTTTAGTTCACTGTCGGTTCTCTTTGTCGGTTATCTCTTATGGTTTTCTCTTCTCTTTGTTTCTCTTCATCGGTACTACACTCTACCAGTTCTATGTCTGCCTTCTCTACAGTTTCCTTCACTTCTTCTCTACCGGTATGGTCACTGATGGTTTTGCACTTCTGTCAGTTGAACACTTCAACTTGGTTCTCCCTCACACTCTAGCTCTTTTATATCTCCTTGATGAGCACTTGACTAATTTATCTTACATGCAACTACCTTTTCATTCAGCAGAAATACTCTCTCCTTCAACAACCACCTTCTATTATTTTGGCTTTCATATTTATAACTTGGTTTTCCCGCCAAAAAACCAATTCAAAAACAGGCGGTTAGGGTTTTCTCATCAACCGCGAGACAAACCAAATCCAATCAAATCTTATCCGATCTAATCGCCCAGACAACTATCTGGACATCAATGCCATTAACGTGTCTTCCAATACATGTTTTCTAAACTTAGCAAACACGACCCTATATCTCGACCTGCATCTGTCAAAATGCCATTATTATCTCTGTTGTTTCCTTCTCAAGGTCTTCCCACAATCTGATTTTCTTGCTTCAATTTAGGTGCCACCAACTCCCTGATCTTTCTCTGTCATTCACTCTTCCTCAAGTTACACTCTTCTGATCTGATTCACAAATCATGGGCTCCATATTAAATGCACACTTGTAGAAACACCTATCCCTACATGACACTTCACCGACCTCTACGAGCTTGCCACTTCATCTCCACGTGGCATCCATGTTCAACATCCACCTCTTCTTGAACAACTGTATTGGTATGGATTGGATCACCAATCAACTCCATTACTGGGTTCAACTACCGGCTTACTAACCCTATCAGGTAAACCCTCAAACTGGTTTGTCATCAACCTTGCACTCTGCTTCTCTTTCGGTGGAACACTCAACCGATTAGCACTCTTGTTAACCTACCTTATGCACATCTTCATCAGATGGGAAGTCTTATGCATCTGCACCTTGTCCATATTATCGGTGGACTTACATACCGGTAAACACTCTTGATGACACCATGTCATCAACCTTCAACAGACTCCATCTTCAATCTAGGCATTTTCCTTTGTCTAAATCTGCTCAACCTTGCCTTCTTCTTCATCAGCCCAGACCATATCTCAACCGGTTTGTCAAAGTGACAAACCCTTTACTCTTCATCTGCACTGACAACTCAACATGCCTTCTCTGTCGGTTCCATTGTGAGCCTCCAAACACCTACCTTTACCTCTTCTTCCTTATCTTATAGAACTATGATGCACACTATGCATAATAGGAGATAAGTTCCACTTACTGGTGGTAGTGATTTCTTGTCATCTACATCCTGCAATGCACTCATGTGGCTTCCCTATTTGTGCAACATATCATCAAACAGGCACATGTGATCCAGTGTGAGCACATTTATTGTTAGTCATCTCTTCACATGGTGATTGCATCTTCATCCGGTGTGAGTCTTGTTGTTCTACATCCACACAGCATACCGATGACCTGTACTTCCTTCTTCTCCTGTGTTGATTTGATTTAGGTAACATTCTACCTCTTCATCACAAACAACATCCAAGCATCCTTCTCATTATCAACACATCACTTACCAATTGACATACTCTCCTTACCCATAACTTGTCCATTTCATCCACACAAATCAAACACTAACTTGTGTACTGGTGACTCTAGTGATCATTCCTCTTAATGACATTATCTTCCTTACCTTACCGATGTTCTACAACACAAGGTGATATCAAAGATATCTCATCCTATACATATCCATGACAATGTTGTTGATGCAGAGTGGGCAACAAGAAGGTAAGAAGACCCAATACACCCTTCTTTGTCAAATCAAGGCTTATTACAACCCCCAACTAGGGTTCTACACACATACCAATGTAATTAGTCAACCACAACACTTCCTAAGGAGGGTTTAGGCTATTTGAAAATCAAGGTCACTCACCCTATGGCTTTCACCCAATTTTGGTGACTTCCTACTACACCCGGGTCAAGGAACCCCAAATTAGGCCTATTCCTTGTAGCCCTTTTTGACCGGTATTTCTCAACTAATTCAAATGTTCCTCAAAGAATCCTAAGAAAAAATTACATTTCAGAGTACCCTTTGGGACTTACATCCAAATACAAAAGATAGATTTACGACCTTTCTCCAGCACCCCTAAGCACCTAGTGGGTTTGCAGACCTAATAGGCCTAATTAGGTCTATTTTCCCAAGCAACTACTTAAGAATGGGGTTGCAGAACCTAACTCACACCTTGGGAATGTTCCTTAGGTATCTAATGAACCAAAACCACCTTTAGACCAGTTCCCAAACTCTCCTTAGGTGACTGTTCTCTCATTCCTCTTCAAGGCTAGGCTAAACACATGGTTTTGTTTAACCTAGGGTATGGTGGAAATCACACCAAAAATCACTCCCAAATTCCACCCTTTTTGAATCACAATATGCACACCCTCAACCTCCATTTCCCAAAGGGCCGATGAGTTCCTCAATAGGATCTGCAAGTTAGGGCCATTCTTTTGGTGAAACCCTATGAACCAGATTTCTGAGTGACAGTTTTTGGAAAACTATCCACAACTTGCTCCAGACTCCACCAATTTGAGTCAGACTACTTGCATTCAAACCTACACTCACACCACAATCCAACCAATTCAAAATTTCATGCCAACCAATGCTCTGTCAGATCGTACAATACGGAAAACTAGTGAAAATGGGCAAAATTTGAGTTTTTTGTTTATTCAAACCACCAACTTCATACATTCATCATCCAACCTACTCATAGATGATCTCCAAGGCACAAATAGGCCTTCCCCCAATGGCTACAACTGATTTTCAACTAGTTAGGACCATTGGAACTTCTTTGCCAGTCAGTGGGGAAATGTTGCTTAGCAACTTTTGCAACTTTTTACAATTTTTTTTGACAACTTGTCATATTTGACATTCCAAAGTCCCTAATGGACTTGTATACAAACCCTAAGCCTAAAACAACTTAGGACAATCTAACAAAATACCTCCTGCCCTACATGAACCCATGGTCAGAGTTGGTCACTAGATTTATAAATGACCTAGAGCCAACTGACCTTACAAGAGGTTCTTTATTACATTCATAGGTTCCAAAGATCCACACTGATTCAAAACACCATCCTTGGGTGTAAGACCACCTACCAACACACAAACAACAAACAAAATCCAAAACCAAGAGGTACCCTGCATCATACTCCCAGGGTTAGAAAAAACTCAAGTCTCTTGAGTTGGCAAATCTGGAACCTTGCATCCAACCTTCTCCAAAGCCTTCTCTGTCTTCTAGGTTGCATCTTCTAAGGGTTTGTCCTTCCATTGGACCAGGTACTCAAAGTAAGTATACCTCCTTTTTTTCTTACTCACCCTCTTGTCAAGTACATGCTCAAGTGCAAGCTTAGGCTACCTGGGTAGGTCTTGTAACATCTCTTCCTTGCTAGAATCATCTGGACCCACAACACACACATCAGTAACAGGACCTTTATATGCATAGATATCTAAAAAATTGAAAGTGTTAGAGAGACATTGGTCTAGTGGGAGATCAATCTTGTAGGCATTGTTGCCACACTTTTGAATGATTTTGAAAGGGCCTATCTTCTTCATCATCAACTTGGTGTATTTCTCCTTAGGGAGTCTCTCCTTCTTGAGATGAATCATCACCATATCTCCAACCTTAAACTGTAAATCTCTCATTTTTCTATATGTTGCATGCTTGTACTTGTTTGAGATTTGTTCTAACCTATCCTTGACTTGTTGATGGATATCCCTCATTACTTCTGCAAAGTCCTCTACTTGTGCACTTCTTTTATCCAAATCTTTCACATCTCTCAACTCCAATACACCTCTAGGGTGTGATCCATACACTATCTGAAAGGGACTGTGACCAGTGCTTCTATTTACTGAGTCATTATAAGTAATTTCTGCTTGAGGAAGTATTGAATCCGATGTAGTTCCTTGGTCCTTAATTAGACACCTTAATAGGTTTCCAAGTGACCTATTGATGACCTCAATCTATCCAACAGATTGGGGATGATAAGCTAATGTGAAGGACAAATTGGTACCCAGACTTCTCCAAAGAGTTAGCCAAAAATGCCCAAGAAACTTAGAGTCCCTGTCTGAGATGATTGACAATGGCAAACCATGTAATCTTACAACCTCCTTGAAGAATATACCTGCTATATGAGATGCATCATGTGTAGTTTTACAAGGTAGGAAGTGAGCCATTTTGGGAAACCTATCAACAACTACATAGATGCTATCATGACCTTGTTTAGTCTTTGGGAGTCCTAATACAAAGTCCATACTGACTGAATCCCATTGCTTGCTTGGTATGGGTAAAGGAGTATACAAACATGAATTTGAACTGCTACCCTTGGCCTTTTGACAAATCATACAACCTTCCACATATTTTCTGATCTTAGTCTACATCTTAGGTCATAAATAAAATCTTCTAACCAACTCAAGGGTCTTGTCAATTCCAAAATGACCTACCAATCCCCCACAATGCTTCTCTTTCACAATGTTTTCCCTCTATGGAACCTTTAGGAATGCAAAGATGACTTCCCTTGAAAAGTAGACCTTCCTGTAGAATAAAATCTGAGAACTCCTTGTGGTACTTGTCACTCATTTCCTCACACACTTGGTATGCTTCTTGGAAATCCTTGTCTCTTTGGTACATATCCTTCATGGAATTGATGCCTATGCTCTCCAACTGAATCTCCTTCACTCTCAAGTTCCTTCGGCTAAGAGCATCAACTACCTTATTTGCTACTCCTTTTTTGTGCTTGATGGTGAAAGTGAATGCTTGAAGGTATTCCATCCACTTCATATGCCGCTGATTCAACTTGTCCTACCTATTCAAGAAACTTAGAGCATGGTTATCAATATAGACTACAATTTCCTTTGGCAACAAATAATGCCTCCATTTCCTCAAGGATTGGACCATTGCATACATCTCTAAGTCATAGGTTGAGTACTTTTGTTTAGCCTCATTCAATTTTTCACTAAAGAAGGCTACTGGTCTACCTTCTTGGCTCAAGACTCCTCCTACTGCCTTGTTACTTGCATCACATTCTATGGTGAAAACCTCATGAAAATCAGGTAAAACCAATATAGGTTTCTCTGTTACCCTTCTTTTCAAATACTCAAAGGACTTATCTACTTCAATAGTCCATACAAACTAACATTTTCTACCCCACTTGATAGTATCAATCATAGGTGCACATACACCACTAAAAATCTTAATGAACTTCCTATAGAATCTTGCAAGACCATGAAAACTCTTTACCACACTTGCATTTCTAGGTGTAGGCCAATTGAGGATTGCTTCCACCTTGGATGGATCCATCTTCAGGCTGCTCTTGGAGATTACAAAACCATGAAACACCAAATCTTCCTGCAAGAAAACACATTTCTCCAAATTGATCTTCAACTGCTCTTCATTCAACCTTTTCAATACCAAATCCAAATGTATTAGATTCTCATCCCTATTCTTCCTAAAAATCAGAATATCATCTAAGTACACAACAACAAAATGATTGATAAAAGGTTTCAAGACTTCATTCATGAGTCTCATGAATGTACTAGGAGCATTTGAGAGGCCAAATGGCATAACTAGCCATTCATAAAGTCCTTCATTTGTTTTGAAGGTTGTCTTCCACTCATCTCCCTCTCTTATCCTGATTTGATGGTAACCGCTCTTCAAATCCGCCTTAGAGTAGTACTTGGCTCCTGCTAGACAATCCATCAAGTCCTCTATCTGAAGCATAGGGAACCTATACCTGATTGTGATCTTATTTATGGTTCTTGAGTCCCTACATAACCTCCATGTACCTTATTTCTTAGGAGCCAATACTGCAGGGACAACACAAGGGCTAATGCTCTTCCTTATGAACCCTTTTTCTAGCAACTCATGTACTTGCCTTGCAAGTTCTTTATTTTGATCAGTGATCAATTTATATGCTTCTTTGTTGGGCAATGTTGAGCCTGGTATGAGGTCAATACAATGACTCACATCTCTGAATGGTGGCAGGGTCCATGGTTTGCTTCCTACAACTATACCCTTGTATCTTTCCAACAACTCTTTCACTTCTCTAGGACCTGCAGTTCTTGCACCTTGTCTTCCTCTTTCTTTCTCACTTCTTCTCTTGGCTTCACCACTATGGAAAAGCATGGGGTACCCTTCTCTCTGACTATCTGCATAAACTCCTCTTTATCTACTAACATGACACTAGTCACAACATGACTGTCCTTACCATCTTTGGTAGTGGAGTCATAATGTATTGCACACCATCTTTGGTCAACTTGTAGACATTTTTCCTCCCATCATGGCTTGAGTTTACATCATATTGCCATGGTCTTCCAAGGAGTAAATGGCAAGCATCCATCTCTGCAACATCACACAAGATCTTGTCTCTATATTCACCTATTTGAAAATCAACCCAAACTTGTTCACTTACCAAAGCTTGTTTCTCTTTGCTCAACCAGGAGACTTTGTAGGGGAAGGGATGAGGAAGTTTATTCAATCCAAGCTTGCTGACCATCTCAGTTGAAGCAAGATTATCAGTTGACCTTGAGTCCACAATGACTCTACATACATTTCCACTTACCTTGCAAGTAGTTCTAAACAATGTCTTCCTCTTTGGTGGCTCCTTGATGGTTGGTACCTTCAAGAGGGTCCTTTGGAACATTAGACACTCCCCTTACTCTGGATCTGCATGTCTTGAAGGTGAGTTCACACTTTGGGTGTCCTCCTCTTGTGCCAAATGAACTCTCCTTTCTCCACCTTAACTGTTAGAGCCTTGTTTTTTTGGGCATCGAAATGATTCATGGCCAACTTGATTACATGTGAAACATCTTCCAGTGAACACATTGGCTCCTCTACCCCCAAATCTACCTCGGCCATTGGGTCTCCTTCCTCATAAACTACCCCTATGACTTGGTTCTCCTTCTGATTCCTGATTAATTGACTCTGCTTGTGCTTTAGGAGAGGTTCCTCTTCCACCACATCTTCCTCTTCCTCTAAAGTTTCCTCCTCTTCCTCTACCTTGTTGGTCTCCCTTTCTTTTGAACTTTTCTTCAATTCTTAGTGCCATCTAATAGCTTTTATGAACTGTCTCAAGATTCAAGAGACTTAATTCATCTTGAATGGCATACTTGAGGCTATTCATGTATCTTTCCAACTTTTGCTTCTCATTTTTTGGCACCTTTTCTCTTAAGGACAGTTTGTGGAACTCCTTTGTGTATCCACTGACATCCAAATCCTTTTGTCTTAGGCTATGAAACTTCTTATGCATTGTCACTTCATAATCCTCAAGTACAAATTTCCTTTTCACCTCTACAACCATCCTTTTCCACAATGAGATGGGGTTCTTTCCCTCTTCTACTCTCTCATTTTGCAAGTTCCACCAACTAAGGGCAGATCCTTTCATCTTAGACTTAGCAGTCTTCATCTTTTGGTTCTCAGGCACATATTCATAATCAAATTTATTCTATAAGGCCTCCAAACAATCCATGACCTCCTCTGGGTTCATCTTCCCAATAAACACAGGTAGGCTTGCTTTGTCATCTCTGCTACCTACTCTCCCAAGGGCTTGAAGGAAACTTCTCTGATCTACAGGTATCCTTTCTCTTGCCTACAAAAGGGAATCATCCTCATTACCTTCTTCTTCTTCTTCTTCAGAGTCTCCTTGCTTCTTATCCATCTTACCCTTCAACCTATCCAATTCTTTTCTCATCTCTTTGTTGGTTGTCGCCTGCTCTCTTACCAACTTGGCCAATTCAATGTTGGTCATCCTCATTCCATCACTAGTGTCTTCTCCTTATGATAGCTTACCAACCTCCTTATTTCACCCTCAATAACCTTTAAGTCTCTGATACCACCTAATGCAGAGTGGGCAACAAGAAGGTAAGAAGACCTAATACACCCTTCTCTATCAAATCAAGGCTTATCATAACCCCCAACTAGGGTTCTACACACATACCAATGTAATCAGTCAACCACAACACTTCCTAAGGAGGTTTTAGGCTATTTGAAAATCACGTTCACTCACCCTATGCCTTTCACCCAATTTTGGTGACTTCCTACTACACCCGGGTCAAGGAACCCCCAATTAGGCCTATTCCTTATAGCCCTTTTTGACCAGTATTTCTCAACTAATTCAAATTTTCCTTAAAGAATCCTAGGAAAAAGTTACATTTTAGAGTACCCTTTTGGGACTTACATCTAAATCCAAAAGATAGATTTATGAACTTGCTCCAACACCCCTAAGCACCTAGTGGGTTTGCAAACCTAATAGGCCTAATTAGGTCTGTTTTCCAAAGCAACTACTTAAGATGGGGTTGCAGAACCTAACTCACACCTTGCACATGTTACTTAGGTATCTAATGAACCAAAACCACATTTAGACCGGTTACCAAACTCTCCTTAGGTGGTTGTTCTCTCATTCCTCCTCAAGGCTAGGCTAAACACATGGTTTTGTTTAACCTAGGGTATGGTGGAAACCACACCAAAACTCACTCCCAGATTCCACCCTTTTGGAATCACAATATAAACACCCTCAACCTACATTTCCCAAAGGGCTAATGAGTTCCTCAATAGGATTTGCAAGTTAGGGCCATTCTTTTGGTGAAACCCTATGAACCGGATTTCTGAGTGATAGTTTTTGGAAAACTGTCCACAACTTGCTCCAGACTCCATTAATTTGAGTTATACCACTTTAATTCAAACCTCAACTCGCACCACAATCCAACCAATTCAAAATTTCATGCCAACCAATGATTTTTCATATCGTACTGTACGAAAAACCAATGAAAATGGGCAAAATCTAAGTTTTTTGTTTATTCAAACCACCAACTTCATACATTCACCATCCAACCTACTCATAGATGATCTCTGAGGCACAAATAGGCCTTCCCCCAATGGCTACAACTGATTTTCAACTAGTTAGGACCGTTGGAACTTCTTTGTCAATCGGTGGGGAAATGTTGCTTAGCAACTTTTGCAACTTTTTACAATTTTTTTGACAACTTGTCATATTTGACATTCCAAAGTCCCTAATGGATTTTTAGACCAACCTTGAGCCTAAAACAACTTAGGACAGCCTAACAACATACCTCCTTCCCTACATGAACCCATGGTCAGAGTTGGTCACTAGGTTTATAAATGACCTAGAGCCAACTGACCTTACAAGAGGTTCTTTATTACATTCATAGGTTCCAAAGATCCACACTAATTCAAAACACTATCCTAGGGTGTAAGACCACCTACCAACACGCAAACAACAAACAAACTCCAAAACCAAGAGGTTCCCTATACTAGTTCCACATACATCTCTTATACCGGTAGTCATCCTATACCGATTGACATCAATGACAACACAATGCCAACATGTATTCCTTTCATTCTTAAAATATCTACAAGTTTCTTTATATGCCTCCATGTGTATGTGTGCATATATTTTTGGTTTCGATGCCTTCTTAAAGGTTTCCCTTTGTACAAGAAGGGTTTCATATGTGCACATACACATATGCAGGTATAGTAGTGTAGACAAAATAGGTGTTTAACCAAACAAGCTTATATCTACACAAAATTCTATAGTTAGTTGTACATTTTTATGTTTGTATAAGCTTGTCACTATTCCTTTCATTCCTATGTTGTTTGCACCTTTGTTTATATGTCTCCATGTCTTTATGTGCATATCTATATGGTTTCTTTCTCTAAATGGTGGTGTACATATACATATATATATATATATATATATATATATATATATATATATATATCTTACATTTCTAAATGCTTCCTCCTATGTCAGTATGTATTCCACTGTGTTTCACTCTATGCAATGATGAAGAAAAATATACTGCTTTTATAACATGTTGGCCAAATGTTTGTCCATTATCCTTTGCATGATGTCTTTATTCTATTGTTCCAAATATAAATGTATAATTGCAAAACAAGATATAAAAAAGTATATTCTTTCTTTTGTATCTTATTTCTTTACAAATGCTTTCCTTCTCTAATGCTTACACTACACTTTAAACTTTATCTTCATTCAACTTTGTTTCCAACTTTTGAAATTTACTTTCAAATTTAGTTTTACACTTCATACTACAGTTTAAATTAATTTGTTTATGTAGAGTTACATATTCTAATATAAAAAGGCTTCCACTTCTTTATTATATAAGTAACTTCTTTCTTTCAATCACTAGTACATTCGGGTCAAAGTTTTCACGGCAAATCGTCAGGATTCCGACACAATTTCGTCGCACTACCGACAAAAAAAGCTGTCGAAAACTTTGTGTTCTAGTCGTCACAATTCTGACATCACCTCCAACCTTTCCAACAGCCACCATGGATGTTCATACCCCGAAAGAATACCATCACGATCTCGGCCTATCGTCGGAATTCCGACGATAGGCCGACTTTTTGGAAAAAAAAAATTATAGAAAAAGATTGACATTGGTATCTCTCTTCTATCTCTCTTCTCTATCCCTCTCTCTTCTCTCTCCCCTCTCTAGGTCTCTTTCTCCATCCCTCTCTTCTTCTCTCCCTCTCTACTTCTATTTCTCTACCCTCTCCAGGTCATTATCTCTTCCTCTCACCCTCTCTCTCTCTCTCACCTCTATAGGTCTCACCTTCCATTCCTCCATCATTACCCATGTTGTCAAGTTGCAAGATATTTCCCAAAGTACTTGGTTGCTAGGGTTGATTTGCTTAAGTGTTGGAGTCAGAGTTAGATGAGACCTGCATGATTAAGTTGTATTAAGTGATCAAGTCACCAAGATCTCAATTGTAAACATGACTAGGTTCTAGGGTTTTAGGGTAGCATAGGTCAAGATTGAGGTATGGTGGTCAAGAATTACCTTCCAATGACAAAAGACATCCAAATGATGAAGAATGAAGCTGATGAACTCATAGAAGTTTGGAGGAGATAATTTGACTAAGTTAAAATTTTGTTTAAGTCATGGTCATGATACTAGCTTGCTCATCAAGAGAAATTTGTACGAATGAACCCTAGAAATGTGCCCATGCTAGAGAAGCAAGAATTCCAATAAAACCTAAGGCAATGCTAGGAAGGGGTCAAAATTAAAGAATTAGGGTACAAAAAACAAAATTTGGCTAAGTCGAGATGTTTCTCACGGATGACCTAAATCGTGGAGTGTAAATCAATCATGAAACATGAGAATGGATAGGTCTTGACCCAAGCAACGTAAGTCCCCCTTGTGATTCCAACAGATATCACATCACAATCATTGAGTCTATCTACAATATAAAGTCAAGACCTAACTATTGGAATCTTGGAGTCATCCCATTTGATCATGTAGTTTAGCACTTGGGAGGATTTTGTTCAAGAGAGGATAGAATACTTAGTATTTTATTTTGTGTTGCATAGTGCATAAAAAAACACATCAACAGAAACCATTGAAAGGTTTGGTTAAAGCCTTCGAATCACAATCTCTACGAGAAGCTATCAAGAGTGCCCAGAATTTGGAAACTTTAGTATCCAAGAATATAATTCATAAGGCACCACTTTTAGAGCAACCAAAGAAGCCTATCAATGTAACATTTTATTTACCTTGGATATGTTTTATCCTAAGTGTGATATTCCACTATTAAAAAGCTTAATTAGGTAATATTTTTACTTAGGTAGAATAAGATAATGAGTTGCACATTCTCCTTCTTTGATTGAGATTCTACTTTTTCCTTGTCACAAATTTGGAAACTTGGATAAGCAATTTCTTTTTTTGGTTTTCTACCTCTTCATGATCCTCATGGATTTGGAATCTTGGAAGCTATATATTGTAGGTTTTTCCTCGATTGACATATCAAATGAAACTATTGTGAGCTTTCATATCTTAACATACCAAGGGCTTAAGTTTGGGGACGACAGGGGGATGACAAAGGGGGCGGGGTGGGATGCAAATATATATACAACTTAAAAAATTAATTATAAAAGGATGTGTATAGAATAAGTATAACAACTGAAAATAAAACTTTGCCACACTATGTAAATTTTACAATAAATATTAAAAATATGTCAATGATTGCATTGAAATTTGAACATTAACAATGGTGGTAGAGTTTTGGAACTTTGGGAACAAACTAAGAATAAGTATAAGAATTGCAGTTGAAACTTTGGCATACTAAGTGTTTAAACTAGTCAACATAAAAAAAATGGAAATGATTGCATTAAAAATAAGAATGGTGGGTAGAGGTTTGGGGTCACTGGGTAGTGCCCCTTGTGGGGGGTTTGGGGCAGAGCCCCCATCAAGGTTAGGGGGCATTGCCAAACCTTTAATACGGATGACATTTTCACAATAATTTCACCATTTTTGTTTAGAATTGGAGTTTCTAATTGGGGGCCATGGGAGACTCATAGGCATCCTCAAGATGGTCAAGAGACTCCTTGGAGTCCCTAGGACGTCCCTAAGTGGTGCGGCAAGGGGATGTTTCCCCTAAGTATTGCATCCTGAAAAATTAGGGATTTTGGAGGGGGGAAGGGGTCCCCATGTTTCAATGGTTTCAAAAGATTCTAAGTTTTTTTTTTATCTTGTCATAAAAAAATATACTCCTCTTGCATCCTTGGATGATTTGAAAATTGAAAACAATTTGACAAAAAAAAACTAACTTCTAAAGTTTAGACTTAGTTTTCTTTTTTTATCCAAGTCACTACAACATTTCAATGATCAAAGTAGCTTTTTTTTGGTGGTTTTGAAGCATCCAAAAGGCTTGAGAAATTCAATATTATCTTTCATTCCACCAAAATTGGAGATCAAGAAGCATGCTCACAAACAAGGATTTGTTTGTAACTTAAGGCAATCGACTAGTTTTTGGGGCATTTTCAGGTCTAAAGAACCTATCATTGTGTCAAAAAGGCCCATAAGACCCCATTTTCATCTAAAACTTGTCTCTTTTGGTCGTAGAAGCATTTAAGGAAAAAAAAATCACACAACCAATGATATGCCTATACCATACATATTTGAGTTAAAATAAAAATAAAAAATTGACAAGGTTTGGAGACCATTGAACAATTTGGGAGATTGCTAATACATACACTTAATTTATAAAGTCTCAATTTGATGTACTTAATCTTCGAGAGGCCTATACAAAAGCATTTTGTAATTGCAAACTAAGATAAATTTCCATTTTTGGTAGTTTTCATCATGGATTATGGTATTAAATTCTGACATTCTATTGTCAAGATAAATTCAGAGAACCATTTGTACTCGAAACAAGGGATAGTGAAAAATTACATTATGTAGGATCTCCGACCCTATCTCATTGAATTCATTCCTACACCAAGTGACTATGAACAAAAGCATAGGTATTTAACAACAATGACATGGTCCATGGACTAGTGATCCTCCTCTTGATACTCCATCTACAAATGAGAACACCTCTTATACACGTTGCTACTTCAGAATTAAAAGTTGCTTCTTCTAGAACTTTCCATGATTCTTTGCAATAGGATTATATGTCTTCTAGATTCACCCCACTAGGACACATTCCTATCAAGCATCTTTACTTTTTTGAAAAGTAGACCACATTTCAGATCTAGATGACACCATAATGACTTTGATTTCCTCTTGCAAGATATTCCTCCATCATGTATTGCTTCATCGAAGTTCAAATTTGCTTCTTCAAGGGCTCTCAATGATTCTCTATATAGGATTCTTCATGTCTATGAGATCCACTTCATTGGGAGGCCTACTTAAACATTTCACATCTGTTTGTGCACTCTCACCTTTCAAATATTGATGAAACAATTGAGAATATTTGTCTTCTCATTGATGACAACGCCCATCGAGTTACATCGTCTCCCATTGTAAATTCACTTGTTCTATCCCCACCATATCATGCAACATGACACATTCTATTTCACATTAATTAAGGTCTCACACTTCAATGATTGTAGTCCTTGAATCTTCTATGGAACAATCATAGCTTAACATCAACATCAAGACACATGAGTCGCTTCAAAAACCATACATCTGAATTCCTTTCTACATTCCACTTGAATGGGAATTCAACAATTTGACAACTCAATATTTCCATATTGTGAAAGGAAGGTGCATCATTTGTTGCAAATGAACCTACTACAACATTCATCATTCAACATTTTGCATTGCTTTTCTCTCTTCTTTGTGGAGGCACCAACTTTAAGGGATGGGGTGGGTCTATATTATCCTTCACATATGTCACTTGGGATGGAGTTTTGTCTTATGGATTTTCTAGTCTCTACTTCGAGAGGGTACACTCTTTTGGGGTTATTTCATATTTTACATGGATACCTAACCTTGTGACCCATTTCTTCTTACCTCAATTGCACTTAAGGGGGTGTGCCAATGTACCATTTTATTCACCAAGTGGATATGTTTTATCGTAAGTATGATATTGCATTTGTTTGTTTAGTTTACTTAAGTAATTTCTTTTAACTTGAGATAATGACTTGCACATTCTCCTTCTTTCATAGGATTATGTTTTTTTCCTTATCCTCAAAAATTTGGAAACTTGGATAAACAATTCCTTGTCTTTTGGTTTTCTATCTCATCCTCATCTTCATCCTCATGGATTAAAAATCTTGGATATCGAGTGAAGATATTGTGAACTTTTTCATTTTCTCTCTTATGAAATCAACTATGTTATGCTATTTTGATTTTATTATCATTTATATTTAACAATTTTAAAAATGTTATCACTTACATTAATTTCTAGGCTAATATTTATTTTGTAGATTCTAATAGAATTGAATACCATGTCCAAACAATATCTAGTATGAACTAGTTAGTTACAGGCTAGGTTCCAAGCATACTTGGTAACACAATTTTTGAGCTTGTGTTTGTTTATGATTTAATGATTGATGCATCTAGCTTTGCTACGCATCTACTTTGAATACAATGAGAGGGTGATTTTGTCTAAGCCAAGAGACCTTGCTATCTAATATCACCCAAGAAAGATACTGATATTTTACATTGGAAATATAAGCCTTTTGTAAGTATAATTCAATGAATTGTGATAATAACTTAAAATGAAGTGAATTAAAATTTGATTGAGTTCCCCATTGTATTTTAACAAATCACCTAGGAAGATGTTCGTTCCTAACAATTTCCAATTCTCTTTCCAAAAGGATGAAAAAGAAGAGAAAGGAACTAATTAATGTTGGGACAGAATTTAGAAGACCTATGTTTTGTGTCTGAAAGCTACTAGCCTAGAGAGCATGGAAACAATCTGAAGTCATGGGAGAGAGTTTCAGTTCTATCTCCAGAAATTATGTCCAGTACTCTTGTATTGAATTTTTAAATCCTTCTAAGTTTAAATGTTCACGAGGAAACTCTAAAATTTTAATAAAATACATAAATGAAAACCAATTTTGTTTTCATCAGAATACTTTTGAAAATCACATCACCTCAGTAATTCAACTGTAACAATAAGATTGCATACAAAGTGCAGGTTTGCTATGAAACGTGTTAAAAGGGTTAAATTGTTTCAATTAATACAAACACTAGAACTATTAAACAACAATAGCTTGTTGGTAATCAAGATTTTGGACTATACCCACATTTTACACCTTTTCATACAGTTACAAAGAACATAGAAAACATGTACGTGGAAATACAAATTCCAACATATGTAAAAATACAACAATCTAAATAAGAATGGGAAGCATGTGGAGAATGGTTAAGACATGCATAAATAAAAGGAAAACAAAAATCTCTCAATGTGTATCACAAACAAATCAAGGAAAAAAGCTTTTAGGCAGGGGACCAATATGATCATAAAAATTTCAAAACTTCCAAAGTATAGAGCATTTGAGATTTTACAGAGAATGCTCTAATTCATCTTTATTCATGATGAGGAATATTCACAACTTTTGCAGTCGCACCATGGTGTTGTTCGTGTTGGCTCTGTTGGACCCTGCAATTAAGATTCAATATACGTACATTATTCAATAAGATTAACTATGCAACCTAATGAAATATTGAAAAGTGTGTTATCTTATTGAGCTTCGCTTTGTTTCGAGAATAGTTTAATATTCTCTACTTAACAGGGCCAACCACATGAAGGTGGAAGTTCATTTGGCCCCTCCTCCCCCTCCCCCCCCCAACATCACTCTAAATTCCCCGTTAACATCTAACATTCATTCATTCTTTCATCCATTATTAAAATATAACATTCATTCATTATCACATAACGTTCATTGACACATAAAATTCATTAACTTTCATTAACACGCAACATTCATCAATAATCATCAACACATATCATTCATGAACATTCATTAGCACATAATTACATTCATTAACACATAAAAATCAATCATTATCAAATAAGGTAGATTACAATCATATCTTTCTTTGTTTTTTTTTTGAAGCTATGTAAAGTCTAAGTGGAGCATCGTCTTCTTCATCATTTCCCCCATCTTCGGATGTTCTGCCCTCTTCTCATGCTCTTGATGTATGCCTAGTCCTATACAAAGGATGAGGATGCTGAACCAAAGGGGGGTCCTCTGCAATAACAAAGAATTGGGTTAAATTCAAAACATTTTTTTATTATTGTTACAAGTATTTCATTAATTTAAAGAAAACCATTACACTCTTTACCTAATAGGGCCACATCATCTTCCACATCATTTTGTCTAGCCTCAACCTCAACGTGTTGAACACCCTCTAGATCCCTTGGAGTTGAAATACGAAACGTTACATTAATCAATACACGAATTGCAATTAAATTTGTTTAAAGGAATAGCAGTGGTCCTCTTTACCTGAGTCGGGAACATCACGTTCCTGATGTTGTCTACTCGGATCATGCTCCACTTGGTCACCACCGACTACATGCTCTAAAATATTAACAATAAAGGTTACATTAATTACTGTAGACACCTAAAATTGTCATGTCTAATTAAATAAATATTTTATTTATTTAATTATCTAAGCCTAATTCTTCTATTAATTAAATAAATCTTTATTTATTTAATTAATTCATTTATTCTCTTCTAGCCTTATTTCTCATTTAAATAAATACATTTATTTATTTAAATTATCATTTTCCTAAATTAAATAAATATTCTTATTTATTTAATTATCCTACTTCTTCTATTAATTAAATAAATCTTTATTTATTTAATTAATTCATTAGCCTTTTCTACCTATGACACATGTCATTCATCTCTTAATTCATACACTACCTACCCCTTTCATTATTTTATTATTTCTTTTACCTACCCTCTAATCACAGCCGACCTCCTTTTACACCTCTCAATCTTATCCCTCCATTTCTTATTGTGTCTTCTATATAAGGAGATGCTTCCCTCATTATCAAACCCTAATGACTTGATCAATTGACTACACTACGATCCTACATGCAACCACATTCCATTCTTTGTTGAGCTCTTGTGCATATAAAATCTGAGAGAAAATATATCAAGCAAGATCAATGGAGATAGGAAGAATGGAGATCAAAACCCTATTGGACATGTGATGGTATAATCTTTGTGATTTCATGTGATTTGCATTGTCTTAGGTAATCTTCATATGTTATGGTGGATCTTTGTTGATTGTTAGGCTAGGGTTTTGTGGTTGAATTCATTTAGCCTTTCAATATTGTTATTATTGTTATCCATTTTCACCATATACAATTACTACACTAATTTTCAATTTAAGATGTTTAATTGTATTAATAATTACATAAAAAAATTTGAATAGCAAATGAATACCTCCACTATTAGGATGCACATCCGGACCTTCATGTACAGGTTCTGTTCCACAATTATCATGCTACATTCCAATGTCACGCGCAGTGTTATCATTGCTTGCTTATTTAAAAAAAATATAGTCACTTTATGTTGAAACTTAATGTCACGAATCGTTTTATTTAATAATGTGCAATTTAAATATTTAATGTGATTTTGAAATTAAAATAGATTAGATCATTCATAATCTAGTGTGAGGAAATATTGCATGTATTTTAATTCCTACAATTGATATGAAATTCGACATTTAATGTTATTTTATTTGGGTTTGTCAATATTGATAAACTATCGAGTGCAAGCGATGCAGGATCAGGTGAACGAGGTCGAAGGTGAGAACGCGAATCAGGTAGAGTTGATTTTAACTAAATGACTTCGATGGAAAAGGGAATCTCTCACACACCACAGTAGAAAAGTTTGTTTGTGCAATTGTGACTTCATCAATGTATGATTTTGTATTAGAAACAAAATGATGTGAGTAATTGGTAATCGTTACATTGATTTCGTTTATAAAAGTGAAAATTAGTTTGCTATTTAGAGTTATGAAATTTATCGACTTAACATTCTTTATTAAGATGATTTAATGTTTCTAGAAAAAGAGAATGCAAATATAATTTTATTTATGATTGATGTATTTACAATTATATGGAATTTGTATGCATGAAATTTCGATAATTGTTTTATAATTTGTCTTATTTTAAAGTGATTAAGATAAAAAAAAAAATTCAATTTGAAATATTATGTTTCAAATATTCATGTATATGATTTAGGATTATATATATATATATATATATATATATATATATATATATATATATATATATATATCATCATCTTTATTTTAAAATATTTTTAAAAATAGAAATAAATAAATTGGACGTTTAATATATATAAATATACAATTAATTCATATATATATCCTAATGTTTTAAGTAGGTTTTCTTTTTAATTTTTTTAAAAACCATATTATAAATATATTATTATATATTATTGTTTTATTAAATATGTTAATAGTAAAAGGTGGCGGGTTGAAAGAGTAAAACAACTGT
Organism: Cryptomeria japonica; assembly: GCF_030272615.1. Taxonomy (NCBI): domain Eukaryota; kingdom Viridiplantae; phylum Streptophyta; class Pinopsida; order Cupressales; family Cupressaceae; genus Cryptomeria; species Cryptomeria japonica. Next base: position 44,231,256 of record NC_081406.1, on the reverse strand, counting down.
TAGAAGCCGATGGTAGAGTTGTTTTGGTTGGCTTGGTAGTCAACTTCCTCCACCCACAGTAGCTATTGTCGAACCGATTAAATAGGTCAAATCACGATAAGAGACTTAACACTCCCACGACCCTTGGTGGGTGACTTGGCATGTAACCCCAATCCTCGGTGAATTAGCTGACAAGTCGGCAGATAACTTAAACTCCTCTATGATCCATGGTGAGAGGTGGTCGAGTTAACTCTCCACGATTGTAGAGAACAACAATCAAAGGCCAAAGGACCTATAGACGTGTCGACAAGCAGGTAACTAAGAGGTAGGAAGATCTGCAACTGATTATCATGCTTAGTTGGTTAAACCAAACTCTTGCTAGGTTAGGGAAAGGAGTAGACATGGAGGATAGGTGTTAGAGATCTATCAACCTTAGAAGCCAGCCTAATCAACAAGTATGCAAACAAGTAGAGTTCTAAATCATTAGAACTAAGGGAACCTTTAGTGTGTAGGAGAGGTGTCGAAGTCTTAGCTAAGTCAAAGCCAAAGTTTTAGCAACTAATGTAGATGGAAAATAGTATAAGTAATAGCAAAGGTTCGAGAGGAAAGACACTCATTCCTTCATTCATTTTCACAAGGAGAGAAGAGCGATAATTTCTTGAAGGGAAGGTTAGAATAGAAGAGAGGAGAAGATATTTGGATATTTTCATAGAGAGTAAGAGATAGAGATAGTTTGATATAGAGATAGGAATAGTTGGAGAAAGAATTGCGAGGTGTGGAACTACTTGACAAAAGAGCGTTAAGGTTGAAATCTTACAAACCACTCCAAGTTTTCAAGAGGTTAGAATTCCTTGTTTATGGTTTTATTTGTTATATTTGGTAATAAATGTATAGAAATGGAAGTTTAGATAATAGTTATGAATGTCCAAATGGGTAGCAATTATTATTATTTTTATTTGAAATGCTTTGTAAACCATTGTGGAATAGAAGAAAAGAATTTAGAGAAAAGATGTTGTTAATATCGTATTTTGTCCAACAATAATTAGTTCTAATTCTATTTTAAGAATGTGTTTACGTACTTTTGGTTATATATGAGATTAATTTCATGCATGTATAACACCTTCTTTTGCATGTACCTTATTTAGTCGAAAGATTGATTTTAAGATTATTGCTTATGAAAGTTTATCGATTTCCAAAATATGAAAGATTGTCTTCGATAGATATATTAGACAAGTAATGATTAGTAAGGAAAATGGTATCTCTATTTTTGTTTTAAAAGAAAGATTGTATTCTCAATGGAATTTGTGTTTGAGGGAACCAAGCTAGGGTTAAGCTTGAGTTAGAAAATTTACCTTTCGGGACGGGTGTCGAATGTGGATGTTTTTAGGGAGAATAGTTGCTTTTTCCAACTATTATTTTGTTGTGCATGGCATATACTCGGTCGAGTTATTGTTTGAATTATCCGTAGAAAATGATGGAGATTCCTTATTTATGCTCTCTACCACATCCTAGTATGATAGTGAATGCTTGTTTCTTAGAATGAAGTAGAAAAATGAAAATGCATATATTATCTAGGCATGCACCAGATTCCCTCTTGCTTTCGAATTCTTTGGTTAAACCAATTCGTGTAGGGTCAGGTATTCTTGATTGACCAAGAATTTTGGGGAAGCGCAAGCTTCAAGGTTGGGTGGAAAAAGTGCCTGATTCTTGTTCTCGTCTACATTCAAGGGACGGAAGGAAGCGACTCAGACTAAAGATCGACAGATGCATCTTCTTATATATTCTTAAGGCAATTTGGAAGCCTAAGTAGGAAATAAGAACTTCTTAGTATGAAATTGTATTATTCATTTGCCTTATAATGAATGCTTTTATATCCATATTTGATGTTGGCTTATATATTGTATAAAATATGCTTAGAGATTGAAATTTAAGTTTATTTATGAATAAGAGTAGTTTAGGTTTAGATCCTAGATTGACGTCTTTACATTTTGGTATCAGAGCCTAGGTTTATAACACTAGGACCTATATGAGTCACTTCGCTAAATAAATCTAGAAATTAATAGCTTTATGTTTAAACATTACAGAAATGGTTTGTACCAAGTAGACAGCGCAAAAGTCAGTAGCAGGGTATGCCCATTACCTGAGGGTTAAAAAGGATCCTCAATCACCTGTCAAGCTGGTTTTGGATGATGCCCCTTTTGAAGTGAAACCAGTCCCAGAAGAAAGTGTTGTAATACCTTCTGAGAAGAATATTCCTGTAAAAGAAAAAGAGCCTGAGTTAGAATACTCACCTATAAGGCCAATAGTGATCAGTTCTGAAGAATCCGAGGAGTATACTCCTCTAAGTGATGATGAATCTGAGGGCTATACCCCTCTGAGTGAGACTGAATTGGAAGGATACACCCCATTAAGTCCTAATGAGTCGGAAGAATCCACTCCCCTGACTCCTCCCGATGAGTGATGTAACGTGTTACAACACTTCTATAAAAATGTCTTTCCTTCTTTTACCGAATAAGGATGTAATCCCCTCTACTATCAAATAAAGATGTATTCTCTACTATTATCAAATGAAGATGTGTTCTTTTCTATTAAAAATTGTGTTTTTCTTGATGATATCTATAGGTACTTTGAACCTAACTTATATTGTAAATTGGAATGAAGTAGAGTGAAATTATTTGATATTGTTATATTTTAAATTTATATTGTTTTCCTTAAATATTCAATAGGAGTATTAAAACTCTCTAGTTGTTTTATAAGGCTATAAGCTAGGGAATATTATAAAAGTTACGAAAGACGTAACATTGCAAATATGTCTCTTATCGCTAAGAATTATCAACATCTCCCTGTTGCAGAATTAATAAATAGAAACGGCCTCAAGAACCCCAAGGGCAGGGTCAAGTAATGGAAATGAAAGGTTAGATCAAATTCTTGACCTACTTAATCAGCAAAGTGCAAGGATGAATGATCTCGATCAAGAGGTTCGAAGGGTCGGAGAAGTCCAACAGGAAGCCCCAAGGGTTGAGGAGTAACTCGACAACCAAGCCAGAATAGAAGAAGAGTTGGCAAAGGATTTGAAAAGGATAGCCCCGCCAAAGTTTGATGGAAAAACAATTGGCGATGGTGCAGAGGCATGGGTAATTGAAATGGAGAAATATTTTGGTCTCCGCAACATGTCAAATGAAACCAAGGCAGTTTAGGCTACTTATCAGTTGTCTGGTGAAGCTGCTACTCAGTGGGACAATGAAAAGTCAGAAAGGAAACTACAACCAAGAGAGATCACTTGGGATTTGTTTTTACAATCCTTCAGGAAAAGGTGGCTTCCACAATTATTCTTCAACAAGAAGATGACAAAATTTCAAAACCTTACTAAAGGTAGTATGTCAGTAACACAGTACTGGGAGAAATTTACTAATATCCTTAAGTATGTTCCGCAATACTAGATGGATGAAAGGTTCCGCATTCGGAAGTCCATTTTGGGTTTAAGAACCCATATAGGAGTGGAGGTGGATATCCATAATCCATTAACTATGGTGGAGGTATTTGAAAAGGCAACTAAGCAAGAGCAGAAGTTGCAGCAGTTGGGGAACCTCCGAAAGAATGAGAACAACTGACCAAATTTTGGGAATAGAAATTTCCAAAGGAACCACAATGGCAACAATCGACAGATAAGAAATCTTAAGAGGGGACCCAACACCCAGGAAAAAGGAAGAGCGAATCAGGATGGAAATAAGAAAGAAAACAATAACACCAATGCTCGACAGAATATGGAAGGTCAGGTGGCCATCCTGGTCCTAGGGATGGGTGTTATAATTGTGGAGGGAGTCATTATGCCTCCAATTGTCCACAACATACCCCAGCACAGAGAGGAGCATATCAGCAAGGAGCCCCTCAACATCAGATTCACACTGCTGTCGACAATCGTCAAGCTTATTTCCAAGCCGCACCTATCCAAATTACGGGTAAGCTCTTTGGACAAACAGTTTCTATTTTAATAGATATGAGAGCTACTGAATGTTTTATTGATCCACAAGTAGTTTCTAGAATATCTGTTAAACCTGGTTATATTTCAAATTCATGGATGGTTCAGTATGGAAATCAAGTAGAAAAGAGGGTAGATACTTGTCTATTTTGCAGTGAATTAGAACTTCCTAGTTTCCAAACCCAAGTTAACCTTTATGTTGCACCACTAGGATCATATGATGTGATCTTAGGTATTAATTGGTTGACTGAACATAAAGCCATAGTGAACTGTGAAGATAAGGTCATTAGTTGCATGGATGATTTTGGGAATTCCATTGAAGTTTTCGGGTCTCAAAATCCTCTTGAATTGAGATACATTTCGGCAATGCAACTCAAGAAGGCCCAAAGAAAAGGATGTTCCATCATTGCCGTCATGGTTAATGATTTGAATAATGTAGAGAAAAGTCCTACAGATTATCTTGTCCTTGCAGAGTTTCTAGATGTCTTTCCAGAAGATCTTACCAAGTTACCACCTAAGAGAGAGTTTGATTTTTCTATATAACTCTTACCTAGAATGGAGCCGCAATCTAAGGCTCCATATAGAATGATAACAATAGAACTGTATGAGCTTAAGGCTCAATTGCAAGAATTGCTAAGGCAAGGTTTTATTAGACCAAGCGTATCCCCGTGGGGTGCACTAGTGATCTTTGTAAAGAAGAAAGATGGTACTTTGAGGTTATGCATTGACTATAGGATGTTGAACAAAGTAACTATCAAAAATAGATATCCTCTACCAAGGATAGATGAATTATTTGATCAAATGAAAGGTGCATCTGTATTCTCCAAGATTGATCTTCGATCCGGATATCATCAGTTAAGGATTAAAGATGAAGACATTCCTAAGACTGCATTTCGAACAAGGTATGGGCACTATGAATTCACAGTTGTACCATTTGGTTTAACTAATGCCCCAGCAGCATTCATGAACCTCATGAATAGTATTTTTAGAGAATACTTGGATGACTTTGTTTTAATATTCATTGATGACATATTGATCTATTCTAAGAATGAAGAAGAACATAAGAAGCACCTGAGGATAGTTTTGTAATGATTGAGAGATCGTAAACTTTATGGGAAATTCTCTAAGTGTGCCTTCTTTCAGGGAAAGGTGCAATACTTAGGTCATGTCATATCCGCCAAAGGATATTCAGTTGATCCTACAAAGATAGAAGCAATAGTAGATTGGCCAACACCCCGGAATGTTTCAAAAGTTTGAATTTTTATGGGACTTGCTGGATATTATAGAAAATATGTGGAAGGGTTTTCCAAGATAGCGGCACCAATTACCTCACTTCAGAAAAAGGAAAAAAGGTTTGAATGGACTGAGAAGTGTGAGGAATCATTTCAACTCCTGAAGCAGAAATTGACAACAGCACCAGTATTAACAATACCAGATCCCAACGGACATTTTGTAGTAAATACAAATGCCTCGAGTGAAGGTGTGGGAGCAGTGTTGATGCAAGAAGGAAAGGTGGTTGCTTATGAATCATGAAAGCTAAAGCAATATGAGATGAATTATGCTCCGCATGATTTAGAACTACTAGATATTGTGCATGCATTACAAATGTGGAGGCATTACCTTTTAGGGAAGCCTTTTGAGCTTAAAACGGATCATTTAAGATTGAAGTATATTTTTACACAACCTAACCTAAATGCAAGACATAGAAGGTGGCTTGAATTTCTAAGTGAGTATGACTTTGGTATTGAATATATCCAAGGGAAGGAAAATAGAGTAGTTGATGCTCTCAGCAGAAGAAGACACCTATCTGCAATGGTTACAACAAGGACAAATTTGAAGCAACAAGTGTTGCAGAATCTTTCTGAAGATGAACATTATTTAAGAGTTAAACAAGCCTTGGAAAGAGACTCTTCAGACCATCGCTATGATGGATATGAGATAGAACCAGAGGGTATTTTGAGATACCAAGGAAGGATGTACATACCAGAAGGGGGAGAGTTGAGGAAGTTGATCTTACATGAGATGCACAATACACCTTATTCAGGACACCCTGGAATAACAAAGATGGTAGCTGATTTGAAAACATTGTATTTCTGGCCTAAACTCAGGGAAGAAGTGGTTGAGTATGTAGTACAATGTCTGGAATGTCAAAGAGTAAAAGCTAAAAATGTTCATCCAGCAGGACTTCTATTCCAACATGTTATACCAGAATACAAGTGGCAGGTAATCAGTATGGATTTCATCCAAGGATTACCAATGAGTAAGAATAAGCATGACACTATCTTAGTAGTGGTGGACAAGTTTACTAAAGTTTCACATTTCATACCTGGTAATCTAAAAGATGGATCATTTGTTCTTGCCAAGAAATTTGTGCAAGAAATTTTTCGGTTACATGGAGTTCTAGAAACTATAATATCTGATAGGGATACCAGGATGACTTCCAGATTTTGGACAACATTGAATGCAGCATTGGGAACAAGGCTAAATTTTAGCTCAGCATATAATCTAGTGTGAGGAAATATTGCATGTATTTTAATTCCTGCAATTGATATGAAATTTGACATTTAATGTTATTTTATTTGGGTTTGTCAATACTGATAAACTATCGAGTGCAAGTGATGCAGGATCAGGTGAATGAGGTCGAAGGCAAGAACACGAATCAGGTAGAGTTGATTTTAACTAAATGACTTCGATGGAAAAGGGAATCTCTGTCATGCCCAAACTTTTTGGGCAAAACACAGACAACAATTTTTTTTTTTTAAACACTAAAAGCACATGCAACCATTGCTTAAATAGCTATGACAACTTAACATGTTGTCCCAAACGGATTATTAATTGGAATTAAATACTAACATAACCTCTACGATGATTGCTATTATCAAGTGGAATGAATAAAATTTATAAGGGAATATTAAATTCACTCACAATTCCCTGTCATTTCAGTTGCATCTATTAGTACTTATTTAGACCCATTTCTACTAAATAGACACTAATATAATGCTTGGTTCGATATCGATTATTTACTATATACCAACACTATTACTATTTCACTGCATTAATATTACCTAATTGAGCAGATACAATTAAGGTGTCAAACATCATTAAGTTAATTAAATTGTCTGATGAAAGACTCCACTCAGGATAATAAGGTTCGTGTGGCTTAGTCCATAAATTTTATTTTAGAGATTATATTTTTACGCCCCATTTGTATTCTCTCAAATTAATTATTCAATTAACTATATTAAATTATTCCACTTATTTATAAAAAAAAAAAACATTTAGATCTCTAAAATGTAATTATATAATTTGAATCAAGTGCGGAACACTAAAAGACCTATTTATTATCTCATCGACTTTAATCAATGAATTAATTTAGTCAATTAATTGTCGTAGATAAAATCAATCTTCAATACGTATATCAGGTCTAAAATTCATTTTACTCAATAAAAATGTGCTTAGATTAAATCGACTAAAGGGTCAATTTATTTCATAATGATTATTTACCTATAAGTTTAAGCCTGGAATGGCCTAAGTTTAGGTGGATTAAATAACCCCTTATAGTCAAAATAACTTGTAAGGTTATTATAAGATCCTAAGTAATTAATCTCCAAAAATAATTATTAATTTTTTTTTGAAAAAAAAACATCATATTTAATGTCTATACAATCAGCCCTAAAATATGAGTGTATCAAGTTAATATTTTACCTAAGGTATCAATAAAATATTTAACCTTACCCATTAGACCATAATAAAATACCCTTTTTACAAATATGAGTGCTTCAATTAAATAATTAACAATATCTTTTTTATATATATACCTAATTAATTTATAATCCCTCTCAGATTTTAATTCTCTTCCCTATTTTTTTAATTTTGCCCTAACCCTAACCCTATTTCGGGTTAGGGCTTTAACTATGGTTTTATTTTTTTTATTTTTTTTCTTTTCGAAAGTGTGTGTGAGTGTTAACTGTGCAGGGTTCGGGGCGGCGGCCATGATGGGGTTTCAGCGGTGGAGGAGGAAGTGGTGGCGCGGGGTTTCCCCAGCCGCCACTGTGTGGACACACAGTGGCGGCGGCGTCGGGTGCCACCCACTATGTGCTCACACAGTGGCGGCCGCGGGGCTATCCACTATGTGGACACACAGTGGTGGCCGCGGACACCACTGTGTGTCCACACAGTGGCGGCCGCGGGGCTATCCACTGTGTGTCCACATAGTGGCGGCCGCGGGGCTATCCACTGTGTGTCCACACAGCGGCGATCGCGGGGGCCGTCCACTGTGCGTCCACACAATGGAGGCCGTGGGCGCCACTGTGTGTCCACACAGTGGTTCGGCCCCTTCGGCTCTCTTCCCGCCCCCCCCCCCCCCCCCCCCGAGATTTCATTTTGCTTGGTAAAAATTTTTTTTTTATATATATAGAATTTTTTTTTATAAAAATAAACTTAAAACTTAAAACATTCTTTTGCTCATTTTTATTATTTTTTTTTTTTTAATTTATTTATTTGGTTTTACAATGTAACAAAATACTTTTATTTTAATGTTGATACTAATATATATATATATATTGTGTATACACAATCTCTTTTATATATATATATATTTTTTTTCTTTTTAAACAGCATGATTATAAAAATATGATTTATTACAATGTATATTCTTTTTTTTTTTGTAAAGAATAGTCCATTTAAATCTAGATGTTAATTTCTGCAAACAAGTTAGATGTCCGAATTAAATTAATTTATACAGCAACTATGTTTTTAGACTAGAAATTATTGAAATAAAACTTAGAAATGTTCATACTAATTTTTAGATTTGCCTTCTTCCGTTATGTATCTGGCAGAAATAAATAAATTGGTACAACAACTATATAATAAGATATTATTTAAAGTAGATTGACCATTTAGCTTTAGATTTGATTTTTTTGTAACCTATATAAATGACAACATTCAATAATCTTAATAGCAATTAAATGTTTTATTAATTAATTTTAACCTTAGAGATAGATATACTATTTTTGGTTTTTATTTTCTGCAAATAGTTTAGATAACGGATTTAAATAAACTAAATTTAACATGTCCATGTATAAATCAAATGTTTTATTACCAACCTACTATGTGCATGCAAAACCAATTCTATTTCTTTTCAAATAAATTGTTTCAAATGCCTAAGGGAAATCACAATTTTCTTTCTTTTTAGAACATCCTATCCACAAAAATATTTATTTCAAACTTTAGGAACTAGAATCAGAAATAATCATTTTCTTTCCTGCAATATAACTTAAATGACTATTACAAATATTTAAATCTTATCTCCAAGATACTCTTGTCACTTTACAAATAGGTCTCTCATTTCAAATAAATGCGGAAAATACTAAATACATATCCAAATATTTTTCTACAACAACCATTTCCAGCCACTTCTACTTGTCCTGCTATTTTCTTCTAACAACCTGCAATTACAATCAAAGAGATGACCATGGAGTGCTCACCTCCCAGCCTAGGCTAACTAGTAGCCACCCCCAAGCTCAAAGAACCAAGCCCTAGACAGGTAACACACATGCAAACACAAAAGACAAGGGAAAAACACAATCTCAGACACAATCCCAACCCGGCTACACTGCACCACACATTGTGATGTCTTTTCAAGGGTGGTAGTGGACCAAGTACCTTGAGGAGACTGCAAGTATGGTAAAACATATAGCCACCTCATGGCAAACCAAAACATAAAGCCACCTCATGGCAAACCAAATACATCAAGTATAACAACCCCACATTCCTTATGCCCCCCAAGGCATTCATGCCTTATTTCCCTCCTTATGACCCCCAATGCATAAACAAGCCATGCAGCAAGGGTCACATAAATTCTCTTGTGATCGCTCTCATAACGAGAGTCTCTCACTCGAGGGCTGTCACTTCTACCACCCACAAGATTCCTCCTCTCTCCCAAGAGTAGGAGGTCTTGATTACTCCCAAAACACATACATTGCATAAACACAAAATACCAAATAAATTTCCAAGAAATACATGTACAAAAAACTAGTCTTTTACACAAACATTTCTTTCAAAACACATGCAATAAGAAATCATTATAAGAAAAATACAACCAACCTTAAACTGCCCAAAGGTATGCTAGTTTTGTTGTGGATGAGCAGCCCAATTCCACGGTTCTTCTCTTTCTACCCTTAGCCAAATTCTCAATCCAAAAATCTATCTTTTTTTTTTCAAAATTCTTTTGTCTCCAAAAATGGAGAGTGGGTGATTACCCACTAATTTTCTAATTCTTTCTTAAGAAGCCCATTGTGAGAGTTCTCACAAGTTTCTAAAAACTAAAAAGGAAGGTAAGGTAAAATGGGAAAGGGAACTCTCATTCGCAAAGGAAGGTTTTCAACTTAGTTCAAGTCTTCTGGTTCAATTTTCGCACAACTTAGAAAAGTCAATTTTTTTAGGGTGTCTAAAAGGTCACATGGGAGTAGAAACTTGCCTAAAATTACCCCTAACCCTTAGGTATACCTTATGGGCTTTAGGAAACCCTATTAAACTACCCCTAGGTGTCCATTTAACCCTTTTTTAACCCCTCTAAAGTTTATTTTCGGGTCAAACCTATGTTGACCATCCCAAAGATTCTTTACCCAAGGCATTTATGACATCACATTACATTAATTGAAAAAGGCTATAGTTAAACAATTCCCACCAAGAGACAAATTTAAAAATTCAAACATAAATCCACACATGTGTCAAGTGACACAAAGAAAATACTTTTACAAATTTATACATGAAATCGTGTCTCTTGTGGATTTTACATAAATCAATTAAATAACACTTAACACACATGCATCATTTACTGTTACGAATAAAATACAACACAAACGGGGTGTTGTCTCTCCAAATAGACAAACCCTTGCTTTACGAACATACATAGGTCTAGGTTTGGTTCTCCGTAATATTTCCATGGTCACATGGATATCTTTTCCTGCGCCACTCAAATACACATTAGTAATTTCCAATAACCTCGTATAATATTAAACACATGAATTAGAATACACATCAAACACTTCACATACAATTTTCACTTGAACAATTCAATATATCTCATATCCAATTAAATCCACATAAGCAATTATCATAATTCACGTAATTTTGGTCCACACATAAAACATACATCTTAATTCTATTATCATAATAAAGTCCTACAAATCCAATAATGACATACATCATCTCCAATTTATCCTATTCTAGAAGCATATAGAGTTCTTTATCATAAAGCATATAAATGAAGCATCAACATTCATCAATGTTATCCAATCACAGAATCATATAAGTTCTACATCCAGACATAGCTGACATACGTTAAATCAAGATTATCCAATCAATGGATCTTTTAGGATTTCAAATTCATAACACATCAAAATGTACACCACAAGGTGCAATAACTCTATAACTTGGTTCAATTACTTTTCTCACCAATCTATCTATCTAACACAGTCCGTTCTATTGAATTATAAAGCATTTATTAATAGGGTCAAACATGGTCAACTAAGTTAATCAAAGCTTGGTTTAGGGAAGGCCTTACAATCTCTCACACACCACAGTAGAAAAGTTTGTTTGTGCAATTGTGACTTCATCAATGTATGATTTTGTATTAGAAACAAAATGATGTGAGTAATTGGTAATTGTTACATTGATTTCGTCTATAAAAGTGAAAATTAGTTTGCTATTTAGAGTTATGAAATTTATCGACTTAACGTTCTTTATTAAGATGATTTAATGTTTCTAGAAAAAGAGAATGCAAATATAATTTTATTTATGATTGATGTGTTTACAATTGTATGGAATTTGTATGCATGAAATTTCGATAATTGTTTTATAATTTGTCTTATTTTAAAGTGATTAAGATAAAAAAAAAAATCAATTTTAAATATTATGTTTCAAATATTCATGTATATGATTTAGGATTATATATATATATATATATATATATATATATATCATCTTTATTTTAAAACACTTTTACAAATAGAAATAAATAAATCGGATGTTTAATATATATAAATATACAATTAATTTATATATATATCCTAATGTTTTAAGTAGGTTTTCTTTTTAATTTTTTTAAAAACCATATTATAAATATATTATTATATATTATTGTTTTATTAAATATGTTAATAGTAAAAGGTGGCGGGTTGAAAGAGTAAAACGACTGTTAGAAGTCGATGGTAGAGTCATTTTGGTCGGCTTGGTAGTCAACTTCCTCCACCCACGGTAGCCGTTGTCGAACCGATTAAATAGGTCGAATAACAATAAGAGACTTAACACTCCCACGACCCTTGGTGGGTGACTTGGCATGTAACCCCGATCCTCAGTGAATTAGCTGACAAGTCGGAAGATAACTTAAACTCCTCCATGATCCATGGTGAGAGGTGGTCGAGTTAGCTCTCCACGATTGCAGAGAACAACAATCAAAGGCCAAAGGACTTGTAGATGTGTCGACAAGGTAGGTAACTGAGAGGTAGGAAGATCTGCAAATGATTATCATGCTTAGTTGGTTAAACCGAACTCTTGCTAGGTCAGGGAAAGGAGTAGACGTGGAGGATAGGTGTTAGAGATCTATCAACCTTAGAAGCCAGCTTAACCAACAAGTATGCAAACAAGTAGAGTTCTAAATCATTAGAACTAAGGGAACCTTTAGTGTTTAGGAGAGGTGTCGAAGTCTTGGCTAAGTCAAAGCCAAAGTTCTAGCAACTAATGTAGATGGAAAACAGTATAAGTAATAGCAAAGGTTCGAGAGGAAAGACACTCATTCCTTCATTCATTTTCACAAGGAGAGAAGAGCTATAATTTCTTGAAGGGAAGGTTAGAATAGAAGAGAGGAGAAGATATTTGGATATTTTCGTAGAGAGTAAGAGATAGAGATAGTTTGATATAGAGATAGGAATAGTTGGAGAAAGATTTGCGAGGTGTGGAACTACTTGACAAAAGAGCGTTAAGGTCGAAATCTTACAAACCACTCCAAGTTTTCAAGAGGTTAGAATTCCTTGTTTATGGTTTTATTTGTTATATTTGGTAATAAATGTATAGAAATGGAAGTTTAGATAATAGTTATGAATGTCCAAATGGGTAGCAATTATTATTATTTTTATTTGAAATGCTTTGTAAACCATTGTGGAATAGAAGAAAAGAATTTAGAGAAAAGATGTTGTTAATATCGTATTTTGTCCAACAATAATTAGTTCTAATTCTATTTTAAGAATGTGTTTGCGTACTTTTGGTTATATATGAGATTAATTTCATACATGTATAACACCTTCTTTTGCATGTACCTTATTTAGTCAAAAGATTGATTTTAAGATTATTGCTTATGAAAGTTTATCGTTTTCCAAAATATAAAAGATTGTCTTCGATAGATATATTAGACAAGTAATGATTAGTAAGGAAAATGATATCTCTATTTTTGTTTTAAAAGAAAGATTGTATTCTCAATGGAATTTGTGTTTGAGGGAACCAAGCTAGGGTTAAGCTTGAGTTAGAAAATTTACCTTTTGGGACGGGTGCCGAATGTGGATGTTTTTAGGGAGAATAGTTGCTTTTTCCAACTATTATTTTGTTGTGCATGGCATATACTCGGCCAAGTTATTGTTTGAAATATCCGTAGAAAATGATGGAAATTCCTTATTTATGCTCTCTACCACATCCTAGTATGATAGCAAATGCTTGTTTCTTAGAATGATGTAGAAAAATGAAAATGCATATATTATCTAGGCATGCACCAGATTCCCTCTTGCTTTTGAATTCTTTGGTTAAACCAATTCGTGCAGGGTCGGGTATTCTTGATTGACCAAGAATTTCGGGGAAGTGTAAGCTTCAAGGTTGGGCGGAAAAAGCACCTGATTCTTGTTCTCGTCTGCATTCAAAGGACAGAAGGAAGCGACTCAGACTAAAGATCGACGGATGCATCTTCTTGTATATTCTTAAGGCAATTCGGAAGCCTAAGTAGGAAATAAGAACTTCTTAGTATGAAATTGTATTATTCATTTGCATTATAATCAATGCTTTTATATCCATATTCGATGTTTGTTTATATCTTGTATAAAATATGCTTAGAGATTGAAATTTATGTTTATTTATGAATAAAGAGTAGTTTAGGTGTAGATCCTAGATTGACGTCTTTACACTTAACATCAAATAGATTATTGGTTAAGTATTCAATTTGAAATAATTTTCATTTAGCTTATTTACCATTGTGACAGATGCATCAGAATCTCGTGTTTGCCCACTCAATTCTCGTAGTCGTCCAGCCACGACTATATAGCCTTGCTGGTAGCCAATTCTCTTGTCATCTTCTGTGGGCGCTCTATTGAATTCAAAGCCCTGCATTTTTGCTTAGTATTGTGAATTTTGCTTGTGTTGTTTGATCAAAAAAGATTTGTTTACAATTTATAAATATTTTGATGTGATACTTAATTTACTGATTCTTACAATTTGTGCAGCAAGTTTCATATAACCACTAGAGCCGAGTTTGTGTTGCCCATGCTTTTCTTGTCTTTCCTTGGTTGCCTTTGACGTGTCACTCAATCTATGAAAAGTTTGAAATATGTTAGATTATATAAATATAATGAATAATTAGTACATATTCACATTCTTAATAGTATCACATACCTTCTTCTGGCGTCTAGTGGTGTATTTCCTTTTTTCCTTTCAATTCTCTCCTTTGCATCCAAAATCAGGTCCTTCCACTCCCTCTCTGGAATTATGAGGGGACGCTCATACTTTACGTTCTTCTCTAAATGTGTCCTCTATCGGTCCCTCACATACTTTAGATATGTGCCAGATTTTTCCAGGAGCTTAGTCTTGTCGAATGTGTCATTTCCAAACAACCCTACCATACGGTTTGTGAGTTCATCTTTTAACTTTTTTTCTTGGTAATTCCACCTTTAAAACAAAAACAAACCTGTTAGATTTAGAAAGAAACTGAAGCTACCTTTGATATAGTTCAAGAAATGGATAAAAGGAAAACTATTATAGCAATGATATGAAATCAAAATAGTGGATAAGGGTTAGTTCATGTATGATGTTCCACCTTTTACGTATGGTGGGCCCAAATATCTGCAATGTAATGTCATTAAGATTTTTATAAAAAATATCATTTCCTGCAAAAAAAACATGGGATCATTAGTCCAAAATGAGTGATCAGTAAGTAAATTACAATTAGACTATATATAATAATAATTTTAAAGTACTTGGAACCTTTTGTATCTTCAAGGGAATCAATTCTTCATCGCTCACCACCAATGTGGCCTGCAACGTTCCCGTACTAGCAATACGGGAAGATCCAGGAAATGATGGTATGTTATCACCAGTAGTCGCCTCTGGCGCATCCTCATGTGCATCTCCTACCACAGTAAATGAATCCACTATGAAATGCCTCCAAGAAAGAACACTTCAAGGGTAATAAACACATAATGAAAGAGAGAAAAAGAGGGATCTACCACCAGTGGGCGGGTCAACACGAGCTGGTGCAACAGAGAATGTCTACATGCTACGTGTTGCCGACATTGCAGTCGGCAATACAGTTGGGGTCGACCTCGGACCCATGTCAGCACCTGAAGAGTAACACATTAAATATATAAAACATTAAAAAAGCAAGTTCACAAGTCCAAAGGAGTGGTTTTAATATATAGAACATGGTCATCACTTGAACTACCCGCAATACCCTGATCATCGCCACCAGGATGATGAGCCCTTATAAATTTCTATAAAAACAACACATACATATTTTAGTTAATGACATAAAAGAGAAAAAAATATAAACCATTATTGAACTTTTGTTATGATTAAAGCTCTCATTACTGCTTACTAGCAAGTTTTCCACTGTCCGCAACAATAGTTGCACCCTCTCTGTTATCTCATTAGTCTGAGGGCTTATGGTTGCCAAATCAACAATCTCTTGGCTAATTTTTCTAATATTTGTTTGTACCAATTGTATAGGGTTTGTGCTAAGTGTGATGTCATCAGCGCATAACACTGTCGAGCGCCCCACATCCCTATGGAGGTGTTGAGGTACTGCAGGTTCCTTTCCCTTATCCCAAACATCCGTCTATGACAAGAATATAATTAACACTATCAAAATTACTTCAAAACACTCAAGAAAAGATCATAATGTAATAGTTTTCTTCTATCTAATTTGTACAATTACAATGAGGTTTACCTACTCCGTAGAAGTGTCGGGACCTACACCCCTATCTGTGCTATGTGGTGGATCCATGTGGCCTTGTGACAAAGAAAAAATATAAAAACGTTAGTGAAATGAAACCAATAGACTTAGCAAAAAAACTTAATAATACAATGGTTTATTGGATTCATTAATTGGAAGTTGGCTTAAATGGTATATATATAGTACGTACCACCCCCATGATAGTAACTTTGTTTGTATCTATATGATTCAAATTGTAAACGATTAGTAGCTCTTCACCTGCACTTATTGATTTTATCGCACATACAAACACACAATTTCCCTCACATGCCTCAAATATGCAATTGGGTTGCTTATTAGTTGACCCAGGTCGTGTACTATTTATAAAACCTGCAATATTCCCTGTTGCTTTTGGCCTTCCATCAATGTATATAGCCACTTGTTTACTTTGATCATTATCTTTTTGTTGTATATAATTGGCTGACAATGCATACCTACGCATACTTTTTTTATATCGAACAATCTGCATCCAATCATTATAATTGTAACAAGGTCCAACAAACTCCATCAATTCAACAACTTTGTTGTAACAAACCTTTATGTTGTCCATGGAAAATAGGCCCAAACCATGTAACGATGAAGGTTCTATGTGATATATCCTCTCATTAACACAAAAATTAGTGTTTATTGGAGGAAGTTCCTTGGGTACACATTGTTTTAGTAGATGTTTGTACCTCAAGGGCACCTCAATGTCGCCTTTGGTCTCATCATCATAAGAACATGACCCCCCTTGAGCAAGAAAAAATTCCATGTGTTTATTGAATTTTCTTCTAATCTTTTGACCTCTAGTTGATCTCCCTATTTGAGATCTACTACATGTCTCACTTTCCTCTTCTATTCCTGCATTTCCCTCACTCGAGGAAGACACATCTGACAAATACCTATTTGGTGATACCTATGCACCATCAAATGAGAGAGTTAGTTGGTAATGAGAGAGATATTTTGTAAATGAGGGTAATATTGATGAAGAAGTCAGCCATAAAGTTGATGTTGAGATTAAAATTTGAGTAAGTCCAACTGGGGCCTCAAGTGTTGACAACTGTATTAGATTTGCTGCTAATGTTGAGGTTTGAAAAACTGAGGAAGTTTGTTTTTCTTGTAATTTTTTAAAAATATATTATTTCTATAAGGTGTATTAACTTATACCTGTCGATCCATGAGACTGTGCATGATCCTCGTCAAAGGGGTTTAGGTTCCTGCACCAACAATTGAGCATCATAAGCATTACATTTGTAATTTGATAAACAATAAATACTACAATATCATAAGCATCACATATGTATCATCATATATGTAATTGAGCATCATAAGAATCACATATGTGTCATCATAAACATGTAATCCATCACATACATATCATAAATCACCATCCATCACATAGCTAATAAGTAGTCCACATTCCATAAATAAACACAAAGTTCAAAAAATGTCACATGTATCATCATAAGCATGTAATCCATCACATATGTATTTTAAATCACCATCTATCACATAGCTAGAGGTGCATCATGAATTAATTAAGTAATGGCATTAGAATTCAAAACATATGAATTATTTATGTAACCATATAAGTCAAATCAATTTCTATCAAGATATCAATATTAAATAGATAATATAATAATCGCATCTCATACATTTCATTCATGTCATTGATCTTCTTCTTCATCCAACTCATCATCATCATCATCATCATCATCATCATCATCATCATCATCATCATCATCATCATCATCATTATCCTCATCGTCGTCATCGTCATTGTCGTCCTTGTCATCGTCGTCGTCATTGTGTTCGTCATCATCATCGTCATCACCATCACCATCACCATCACCATCACCATCACCATCACCATCACCATCACCATCACCATCATCATCAGCAGCAATAGCATCATCATCATCAGCTTCTTCTTCATGTACATTTCCATCAGGAACATCATCGACTAACTGTCGATCGTGATCATCGTCTATATCATCTTCTACTTCTTCGATATCTTCTTCTTCCATCACATTATACATTATCGGCCTTCCTCTTGGATCATGTCTAACAACAAATGACCAACCTGGTTTATGTGGAACCTCCGAGTAAAATACCTGCTCACATTGACTTGGAAGAACATAGGGCTCATCCCCAACTCATTCAAACGACCTTGTATTAACCATTGTAAATCCATTATCATGTTCGATAACAGTTCTATCAGGATCATTTTTATTCAATCGTAGCCTATACCATTTGATGACAAACATAACTAACTTGAAATAATTAAAGTCACACTCAAGTATATCATCCAAAATGCCATAGTATCGATTTTGAGACTCTTGAGGATGTATGTCATTTCTAGATGAAATATTGGTCACCTCAAAGACTGCAGTTATCCTAGAATCACAAGTTTTCTTCGTGTCATCCAACTGTTTGATGCGAAATTTATGACCATTGCAGCACATAGCCTTGTGGTGTTTGACCTACAATATGTCTAACATATTAAAATTATTGCATCATGAGTTGATAAACATATGCATGATTAATAAAATTATACGTACCTATTGATCTCTTAAACCATATGCTAAATCAATTTCCCTTTGTGTAACATTGGAATCTCCATTACGATGAGCTTCTTTAACCAATGAAGCGACACCATCCCATGTTAATGTGCGACCAGAATGTTGACATCGTTCAATCCACACCGTCATCCAATCAAGATTGTTTGCAATATACAAATGTAGCACATCCCACTCCTGACCAACTATACAAATAATTAATAGACCACTTACAACTGATTTATTTAGAAGATGAATAATTAATTTACTACAATAACATCTTATAATTACCTCTCACTTTCTTCAATCTACCTTTCCCCATCAAGTGCTCCCCTTCGAATTTATTAATGGGGTTGGGATCCCAAATGCGATCTACATGGATTTTTGCTGCAAACTTAGGAAGATATTCAGTAATGTACACCATAGTTTGGTATACCATATATCCCTCCACCATAGAACCCTCAGGAAGTTCTCTTTGTTGAACCAAAGCCTTAAAAAATTTCAAGTGCCTCTCAACCATCCACATTGACCTAGTGTGTACAGGTCCACACAATTTGATCTCCTCAACTTGGTGTATGAGGTAGTGTTCTTGTGCATTGAAAAAAGTTGAAGGTAGACACTTTTGCATTTCACACATTAGATGAGGGATTTTTCTCTTCCAATATTTTATATGTTCCTTGTGGATTTCTTTAGATGACAACCACCTAAAAGAGATTGAAGACGCAAAAATATATAAACGAGACTTTACAAAATAATATACAATATATTGCACAACAAGTAAAACAAATGGCAAATATAATATCTATACAACAAATTGAACAAACATCACTACTTACCTCATGTATTTTCCAAGATCATTAATGACTTGCTTGATATTATTGTCGAAGTGGTTTGGGA
The DNA here is from genome assembly GCF_030272615.1 of Cryptomeria japonica. NCBI lineage: Eukaryota > Viridiplantae > Streptophyta > Pinopsida > Cupressales > Cupressaceae > Cryptomeria > Cryptomeria japonica. The sequence goes on along the minus strand of NC_081406.1, from coordinate 44,211,617 downwards.
GAGATAGAGGTAGAACGTACCGCAACAATTATAAAATGATCTTTTCATTGTTTTCTAACATAATACAATGAAAAGTACATGCACAGTATACAAATATATAGTAAATACACAAGAACACGAATTACCTTAATGAAGGTATGCCAATCATGCGTTTTCATCCCTAGCCCAAATTCACTCTTCTTTGATATGAGATTGTTTATGTTCGCAACAAATCTTGTGGGAAATCGAATTTTTTGTATGACTTCTTTTATAGAATTGCTTTGCTACTCCTTTAATAACCAAGGAAGGGCACTTATATTAATCTGATCTCCATTGCTATTTGATTGAATGACATTTTTCATTGCATGATTGGATTCCACAATGTCACTACAAATTTTGACAATTTTTTCTTTGTCACGCCTTCCATCCAATATTTTCCATAATGTCTCTGTTATATTCTTTCCAATATGCATTGTATCAAACAAATGCACAATTCGTAGCTACTTGTAGTAAGGCAACCTACTGAATTGTCTAGGATAACTTTTTAGTCCCTTTCGAAGGTGGTCATCCATGCCTTGACGACCTTCAGTATCATCAATTACATCATCAGTAAACAAAACACGATAGAAAAATTCAAATTCCAAACATAAACCATTAGATGGAATGACATTACCTTGACGATTAATTCTATTATATTCCAACTTCCATAAGTGAGGAGTCATTCTTCGTGGCTTTGATGTAGTCTCTTCTTTCCCATTGAAAAGATGTTTTTCAGTATTCCGGTACTTATGATTTTTGTGAAGGAAGTGCCTATACTCATCAAACACCTGCTTTCCTAAACTTTTTGAATGATGGGATTTCATCTTTGGACCACAAACTGGACATGCAAATTTTCCCTTTGTTTGAAGACCTACAAGATAATGTATAATTCTATTAAATCTATTAATTTTTATAATTATAATTATCATGCGCAACTTGAACACTATAACGTACCACAAAAATGTGTTAGTCTTGGGGCATCATGTATTGTCCATACAAGCATTGCATGGAATTGAAATTGTCTTTGTCCTATTGGTCTAGAGATGTCATACATGGTCACACCATTCCATAACTCCAGCAACTCGTCGATAAGAGGCTCAATATATACATTCATATCTTTAACTTGGTACTTGCCTAGTGGAATGAACAAAAACATTACATAATTATTATGACCATTTTACTGCAATATTTATAATTAAATGTAGATGACTATTAAATGATAAAATACCTGGAACAATCATTGCCAACATTATGTGCTCCCTCTTTATTGACATCCATGGAGGAATATTATTGTTGATAACAAAAATAGGCCACACCGAGTAAACAGATCTCAACTCTCCAAATGGATTGACACCATCCGCTACCAATGAAAGCCTAAGATTATGAGGTTCTTCTTTAAAGTGTGGCCACTTTTCCTCTATGTCCATAAATGTTGAACCATCCATAGGCATTCGAATAATGTCATCTCGACTTCTATTGCGTGCATGGTAATCCATAAATTGTGCCAAGCTAGTGCACCTGAATAATCATTGCATACGTGGAATAATGGGAATATAACGAAGAACCTTGCGAGGCACCTTTTTTGTTATTTGATCTGTTCGATATCTACTGATATGACATTCAGGGCATTCTGTTCCAAATTCATGTTGTTTATGATATATAATATGATCATTGGGACAAGCATCTATTGTTTGATACTCCATTCCAATATCTTTCATAATGGCAGATAATTCTCGGTATGAGCGAGGTAGAATATTTGATGGTGGTAAGAAAAACTCACCTATCAATCTACAGCAAAAAAAAAAAGTTTGAGGTGTTAATATAAAGAATATTAATGGTACATGATTCACCATTTATTAACTGTAATGACATGTATGACACACCTTAACATACATGAGATTGTTATGTTGGATAAACCATTCATAACCTTCAAGTTCACCAACAACAATACAACAGAGAGAAGAGTTGTTTGGGAGCCTTTGTAAAGGGGCTCATATGCCTTCTCAAGAAGAGGTAAATCATGAACATCAAGGTCATCCTGGTCATCATGATCAGTTGTGCCAGTACTAAATGTGTCATGGATCAATGTATTTGTACCATCATCTTCAATTGTGTTTTCTGGTGCATGATCGTCATCTTCCATGGGATCATTATCTTTAGCTTCGATATTCACACCTCCATGTTCCTCCACTTCGAAAACCATATTCTTTGGGTTGTTTTGGTCCATAACATGTGCCTTGGGGTGCTCGACCTATATAAAAATGATCAACATAAATAAACCATGATCATGATCTCATTATCAAGTGATTTCTTATGTATATAAATTGTTAAAATGATATAATGAACAACTTACCAGTGGATGATAATCATGTCCCCCTTCAATGTGACCATGCTGCCTACAATGTTTCTTAGTTGTTTTGATTAGAAGTCTTCTAGTCTTTAAGCCCTTACAAATTTTGCAGGGACAATAACATTTCCCATCACCTTTTCTTTTCAAGTTAGACCATAATCTAGCAATTGTCTCCTTATTTTGTTCTTCGTTGATATTATCTGACATGGTCTTTCTTCACGGGCAAAAAAATCAGGCTATGGAAACTTCAGTGCAAAAGCTTCACAAAAATTGCAAATCGAACCAAAACCATTTAACTCTTCTTTTTCATCTTAAAACATTGAACCTAATAGAGAACATATTTAATGTAGCTGATTGTGTGAATTTCTAAGCATTGTGTCTGCAAATTCTTACTAAAAGTTTGCCTGTTGCAGACTTTCTAAGAGACATTTTTGATTATTCTAAGCCTTGGTTCTTGTATTTTCACTGGTGATAAGTTGGAAACTTTATGGCAGACCTGTAGCCAATCGATCTAAATTTGACAAGTTATACACCAAACAAACAGGCATCTAGAACTAGCATTGTTTGCAGGTCACCCCTAACCTATGCCATGGGTATATGACTACCCAGAACTCCAGTTTAAGCATCAATCCTAGAAATGATCGGTATATGACTACCCAGAACTCCAGTTTAAGAATTAAGTTACATCATTATTGACCTTGCTTTGGGATGCTATGTATGAGATTGGAACCTTTTGTAAGGTGTGATCAATGTGCTATCATAAATGCAAAGCCAAAACCATTTTGATGAGATCATGATCCCACTAATACTATTTTTCCTTGTTAATTTTGCACCCACAAAAATGATAGAACCAGATATAATATGCCATCAATGCCCATATATCGACAATGCTCAAGATGAGCCACTTAGAGGTAGAGTTTAACCACTTTCCATATAGGTAGATTATCTCTAACCTCATTTTCCCTATAGGTAATTGATTAGGTTCATTTTAGAGTCTTATTTCCAAATACGTACCTCTATGTTAGCTTTTTGCTTTATTATTTTCCTGTTTATGCTTAATCTTGTCAATTTTGCATAATTTTACTTAGTTCTTGCATCTTCAATGAAATTATATCTAATCATATCCAATCACATCAAAATGGAACAATTAATCATATTGCTAGTCTCTCCTAGAGGAATTAAATTGAACCAAATTGACTATTCCCCAATAAAATGTTTTGAAATGGTGAATGTATAAGTTTGTAGTTTACTTTCCTAGACTAGGACCCCATTTCGTCAACATTTCACTATGAAAGCATAAATATTTTTTCTTGAAGAGAACATCTTACAGATTATGCTTCAATGTATAACACATTTTCATAATCAATCATTCGACTTCACATGGATAAAAGAATTCACATATTCTAAATCATGATCTGATGATGTGAACAACTCATATGCAACTATATGGCATGCAAAGCATTTATTTTAACATACACTTATTCATCCACATTGCAGGGATAACAATACAAGGCTCACATATTGGTCTAAGAGGATGCCATTGTCTCACAAAGTAACCAAGAACCATATGAAATGATGGTCTTGAATCCACACACAACTAGGGAGGATCTATACGATTATGTATGACTTCCCCCTTGTTTGTTTAATGGGATTAGCCTCCAAGACATAGCCGTCAATAATCACTAAGAATGTACAAGTGGATCGTAGCTACCCATACAACAAACACTTACCCCTATCCTCAAATTTTCCCAATGTTTGATTCCTTATATACACTCATCCAAGGTTATCTACGTTGATCTTGGTGAGGAATCACATCACAACAAAGAAGGCAACATTTAAAAATTGCAAGAGTTTCACTAAACTACCAAAGATCATAAATATTGAAAGAAAGAAAAAATAGTACCAATAATAAGTCAAATAAATGTGTTCAATTCCAATAGCAAATCAAACATAGCCACAATAACTACACAATAGATAAAACTCACAATAGTGATTAAATTAATTCAAACAAGATAAAATAAAATTGTTGGCCCATGCAACAAAGATGAGAGATCATCAATAATTGAAGAAAACTTCACAATCCTTAAAAGTGCACATTACATAACTATACAACTAGAAATTGTGGCTAAATAGAGTGAAGATTCATCATGACTCCAATAATAGTCCCTCCTGTGTGCATTTGTGGCATGAACACAAAAACTCCCACATGGCATGGCCATGTACCTAATGGAGAAGACATGCCTAGGCTACATGCCCAAAAAACATGACTATAATAATAGTCCATCATGCATGCGTTTGTGGCCTGCACACTACAAATCCTAACATATCATGGCAATACACCTCATAGAGAAGACACACCTAGGGCCACATTGCACATAGCAACGTGCCTCACAAAGAAGACATGCATAGGGCACATGCCACATAGAAATGTGTCTTATGGAAAAATGTGCATGCATGTCACACACCAAAGCTATATGTATACATCATGAGGCACATTCATATGTTATCAAACACAAGCTATTGTATCTAACATGAGTTCCTCTCTACATGTGTGCAAATCTTCCAACACTAATCGCTACTAAGAAGGAATAATGTAAAATGCATCTTCAAATATTTGTGTGTGTGTGTGGAATTGTGTCTTTGAACCCAAATCGCTACCATCAACAACATGTAACCATCACCTACACTATATCAAAACATAAGTATGATGTGACATCATATCTATTTGCATAATGTCAAAACACATGCAAACATGAAAATCATCATAGCATGACAAAAATAAATCTCCACATGTTGGAACAAAGATATAAATAAGATAATAGGGTAAGAGGAAACTCGTACCAAGAACCACATACCGACTATTGGCAATGCCATCAAGATAAATGTAGGATAGGATACCACTATGAGCCATCCAATGGTCCATTCTATGAGGAGAACTAGGGGATACTATCTTTGAAAGGTGTGGTCAATAGAGATAATCCCTACTAATGCCACAATATGTCACCATAGCTTCTTGAGTTTTCCATTCTTCTACTTAACACCACATTTATTGAGTTCCTCAACAGTGAGGTTGGTTCTCAATAGGATGCACAAACATGTAAACACACAAGCATGGTTTCATCATACTTGTACAATAATACAAATTCATTTTTCTAGTTAATTACTTAGTGTAAAAATAACTCCATTACATAACATAGGGCAATAATCACCATAAGTTTTCAAATAAACCACCCAAACATCAATTGGAGTTACCCTTTCTAAGGTACAAACATAATTTATTTATAACTTCAAAATTAAAATAATCACAATACATCCAAATAAGTTCAATAGTGCATGGAAATAGACAACATGATCCATAATTAAACCCATAAATTACCCTAATTGGATATGCTAATAAAATGGTGTCTCAAATAATAGAGATTATGTTGGACCTATAATAGAGATTTGGACTTTGTTTCATCATACACAAGCATGGTTTCATCATACTTGTATCCAAATACACCATCCATAGATAGGTACTCAGTACCACAATCTCATGGGTACCCTTTTAGCTGAATTTACCCTATATTTAGGTGAATCTACCCTTGTATCATTCCTTGATCTAGTATGTCATTCCACCAATCAATAATTTTTCCATATTCTTGGGAGAATACACTATCCCTTAGGTGAATATGCCATATCCTTAAATGAATCCTCCTTGTCATCATCCTAAGTCCTCTTTTTGTTAAGTCTTATCCCTTCATCTTTAGGAAAATCCACCTATCCTTATGTGAATCTACTTTCTCTTAAGTGAATCTATTTCACATAAATCATTTATCTTATCCATCTTTCTTACGCAAATGGTGAATTTTTCCTATCCTTAGATGACTACACTCCCATTTAGGTGAATCTATCTAGTGTTAGTCTCCTTCCATTATTTTGTCCAAATTTGTATCCTCTAGTTTACATGAATCTACTTGTTCTTAGGAAAATCAACCCTATCATTTTAAGGAAAATTCACCTTGTCATCATCCTTAATCATCTACCTTTCAAGTGTATAGTCCATCCATCCTTGGGAGAATCTAACATATTATTGGGAAAATCCACTCCCTCTTAGGTGAATCCACCTTTTCCACCTTCTCATTAATCTATTATTTATTATAAGAAGGACACAAAAGTGGATAGAAAACAATAGAGGAGATAGTACTCAAACAAGTACTAAGGAATTGCATTAGTGACATGTCACAAATGTGAGTTATACATGTTCCAAATTGATTGATTCTCATGAAGGAACTAAGTTATCTACAATAAATAGCCACCCAAGAAACCCATTTGCTTTAGGCAAACTATCTTCTTAGTAGTAGCTTAATTCTTGAGACACTTGATTTAGATATGATCTTGTAAATGGTGTTAAAAAGAGTAATTAGTCACCAACCAACCACACTCTTCATTTGTATATTTAAGAATTAGTTTGGTCAAACCTTGATTGTAACAAGCATAACCAAATCCTCCATGATAAAGTTAACAACAAATATATTATTGCATAACCAAATCTTTGTGGTGGGTGTGTTCAACAAATATATTATTGTGTGAATTGCTTTTGTCCAAAATGTAGGAACTTGATCTACATATCCATGAAGGCATGATTAGGTCTCTATACAACACTGTTTTGTTGATGCATATATGTAGTGGTTAGTTGTTTTCTTTTAGTTGTGGATAAACCATTTTGAGTGAATTTCTCATTTACTTGAGCATTTTGCATTTAGAGAACAACTGGATGACCATTCAACAAGGGGTTTAAACTCTTTGAACTTCACAAATGCTTGAGCTTTTCTTGTCAAGCAATGTACCCACATCTTAAAGACATCAAATTATGAAAGATGATAGTCCCAAATCTGCAAATGACTATCACAACATAGTGAATAAGGGAAATCCATAGATACATTAATGAGTGGCCCTAGATCAATACAAAGAGAGCACATGCATGCTAAGGGAGCATTGAACAAGCCTTTTTCAGGATAATATAATGGTAGTAAAAGAAATCAATAAAGAGCATAAGTTCATCAAGAACAATTCTTAGCCACAAAGATCTAAGGTAATCATAGAGGAGCTGATAATAAGTGAGTTCAAGAAGACACACTCAAGCCTTCATCACATTCCATAAAAAGAAAATCATTATTCCATATAATTGGAAGGAAATGATATATTGCAAAGATTACTATGAAGGTCTAAAATAGTAAAAGAGATGAGACTAATCTTTTATTTCTACTTACAACAGTGAATTGGTTGAGATATACTCATAGACAAAGTGAATGACATGTATGAGAACAACCTCAATAAAGGTAAAAAGGACAATAAATAGTAGTGATAGATGACAATGCATTGAATGTGCCAAGAAAAAGACAGTGGAAGCCATGGAGAAATCACTATCAAAACAAAGCCATTAAATAAAACTATGTTGGTGCAGCTTGAGAAGCATAGTAGAACAATGAAAAAAGAACACTACTTGGTCCTTGAAAAGCATGTAGTCGCAATGATTGAAAACTACAATGACAACATAGAGGGCATGAATGTTTGGAGTATTTCTATTCTTAAGAATCTCATGATAGTCCATTATTAGGACAGGTGAAGTGCACTATGAAAGTGTCTTAAAAAGCTAATATAGCCATAAGTGATAGTGCCAATGCTTTGAGTTCAAATCCTCATGAAATATAGTCATGTTTATCTCAATGCAACATTTGCCAGCATCCTCCCTGTGTGTGCCAAAATAGGAGCTTTGGAACAAGGTATGGACATCCATCAAAGCATAATCGAAGGGGGTTTTTTGTCATAAATTAGTTGCAAATGCTCCAATAACAAAAATCGCAAAATGGGGTAGCATACACATGACATGTGAATTGTATGATGGAATACCTCAAAGAGATGTCATTTCATGGAATTTTAAGATTGCAGGATATGCACAAAATGGATTAATTCGCAAAAAAAAACTAGTTGCCCTTGATTGCGAAAAAAAATTAGTTGCCCTTCATTGAAAAACAAAGAGTTTCTTTGATTGCAAAAAAAACCTTACCTTGCTTGTGCAGAGATCACTCCGGCAAGGGGGGGGGGGGGGGGCAGGGAGGCAAGGCGATCGCCGCTTGCTTCAGTTTGCTTTCAAAATGAAAATGCATTGTGTTTTTTTTTTTTAATAAAATGCCCGAGGTCATCAGAATTCCGACGAACACGGGCATTTTAAAAAAAAAAAATCAAATTTTCGCACAATGCTCCTTGTCCATCGGAAACCTCCGTCGGAATTTGAACCCAAATGTATTAGTGAATGTCTCCAACAAGAATTACAAGAATGTGTGTCTATACTTTCATGTTTTTATATAGATGCACCCATGTACATATATATGTTTGTGCTCACACATTGAACACTAAGAATGTGCATATCTACATATAGATAAATACATATGTAAATGTACTTGCAAATATACAAGGTGGTTAACATCTGTTGCAACACTCCTCGCTGCATTGCACAATACAAGGCCCCAACCTCTGTCAAACTTCAATGTCTTCGAATACATACTCATCTATGCTAGTTTGTTGCCTTGCTGAATAAATTTGATTTCCTTGCGATTTCCTCCATATATAAGTACTAATTGTTCATACACATAGAAAACATCAAAAAAAAAATCTACACATACATATTTATTTATATATATGCATATGTATATATATATTTGTATATAAACATAGACATATATATATATATATACATGTATTTATATATGTGCATATCTGTCTATACAGTTATACACATATTTTCATTCATATGTATAGCTATATGTGTGTGTGTGTGTGTGTGTGTGTGTGTGTGTGTGTGTGTGTGTATGTATGTATGTATATATATATACACATGCATATATATATACATAAATTACAAATTAGATTACCATATTACACAAACATAATGTTTGTGCACAGTTAAAAAACACACACCTAGAGCTCTTCTAATGCCTTCAACAAATGGTCTCGTAGCCAAAGCGTGCACTCAACGAATACCAAACAGAACCCTAATGAAACAAAAACTTGCAGACAAAAAACAATGTAAGAAATGAAAACCAAAACAGAAGGCTTCCACTTATGGATCACTATTTTCCTCAATATGCGTGCACAACACACATGTCACCACCACCACTAAACAACAAGCCAACTCACTCAAATTAAATTATGATGTAAGCAAATACATTTGTATACACCTAAATATGTCCACATAAATACATATATGTGTGCTTATATACTTTTTTATACATATACACGTATTTATATATATGCATACATCTCAATACAATTATATATGTGTGTGTGTGTGTGTGTGTGTGTGTGTGTGTGTGTGTATTTACATGTGCATATATATACAAACATATTTATCTATATAGAAATATGTAACTATATATATATATATATATATATATATATGTGCCTTGATTTTCTTGCAATTCCATTAATATAAAACACTGTAACTCTATCCTTGTTGTCATACATGCTTGCATCCCTGCCCTCTTCAATTATTATACTTCTAATACACTTTTCTTCTCTTACAACTACTAGATATCCTTTCAACCTTCCACACAACAAGGTGATGCGGTCAAAGCCAAGATGAAGGAAACAAATAGAATTTACTATGCAAAGAATAGAGTGGATATCTCCAACAAACGACAAATGAAACGACGCATGCAACAAGCAGCCGATATTGGCTTCCAAACATTGTTGGGAATGCAAACCGATCAACCTCAGCCAAACAATGTTCCCCAAACACCTCCCACTGCTCCCAAACTCATCCTCCACACTCCTGCGTTTCAACACACATTGTCTAACTTCCGAAAAAAGATTGACAAGTTGGGACTCCCACAAACGTGTTTTGTCTATAAAGAAATCTATGTGGGCATGATTATTAAACATGCAGAGCATGTTGTTGTTTGCATGAGGTGCTCTACTGAGAGAGGCATTCACCATTTCTCTTCATCAAACAATATGGACCCAGGTGAGCAACCTTTTATTTTAAAGCGTCTTTCCCAAGTAGAAGAAATGCTCATAGCAAGGGTTGCTCCTATTTTGCAAGTTACTCATGCAAGGGGAGGCCAATATAAATATATAGGCCACACAATTAACTTCCCACAAGACATTTCACAAATTGCTATTTCCTTGCCACGAAAAATACAGGATTTAGAAATCCTTATTGTCCGTAGAACTAATTTGGGAGGGCTAAGTTATGACTATACATTAATAGGTATCACCTCATGGATGCATTGTGTAGACACTCAAAATTGTCATGTCTAATTAAATAAATATTTTATTTATTTAATTATCTAAGCCTAATTCTTCTATTAATTAAATAAATCTTTATTTATTTAATTAATTCATTTATCCTCTTCTAGCCTTATTTCACATTTAAATAAATACATTTATTTATTTAAATTATCCCTTTCCTAAATTAAATAAATATCTTATTTATTTAATTGTCCTACTTCTTCTATTAATTAAATAAATCTTTATTTATTTAATTAATTCTTTATCTTTTTCCACCTATGACACATGTCATTCATCTCTTAATTCATACACTACCTACCTCTTTCATTATTTTATTATTTCCTCTACCTACCCTCTAATCCTAGCCGACCTCTCTTTTTACACCTCTCAATCTTAACCCTCCATTTCCTATTGTGTCTTCTATTTAAGGAGATTCTTTCTTCATTGTCAAACCCTAATGACTGATTTTGGAGTACTTGGCTACACTACAATTCCACTTGCAACCACATTCCGTTCTTTGTTGAGCTCTTGTGCATACAAAAATCTGAGAGCAAGTATATCAAACAAGATCAATGGAGATAGGAAGAATGGAGATCAAAACCCTATTGGACATGTGATGGTATAATCTTTGTGATTTTGAGTTATTTGCATTATCTTAGGTAATCTTCATATGTTATGGTGGATCTTTGTTGTTGTTAGGCTAGGGTTTGGTGGTTGAATTCATTTAGCCTTTCAATATTGTTATTATTGTTATCCATTTTCACCATAAACATTTTGGCACGCCCCGTGGGACATGGGTTTTTCTTATATCTATGTTTTTTTGCAGATTTTTCTAACCCTATATTGCTATTTTGTAAAACAATTTGGAGAATAACCTTGTGCAGCTAGGGTTTTGGACACAAAATCAAGATCTTGGAGAGATTCGATCATATCTCATAAACGGTTTGGAAATTTTGCACCAAATTTTTTTTGCAAGTTGAAGAAAGTATCAGGAGCTCTCAATCCAAAATTCAGAATTTTTGGAGAAAATTTTCAATTTTTAGGAATTTTTTATGATTTTTCATAAAAAAATTATTTTGAGAGCAAATGAGAGAATTTTTCAGATTTTCTTACATTTTTGGAAATATCTCATAATTATACATAGGATCTGTTCTTTGTAAATTTAATTTTGATGCAAAATATTTCCCTAAAAATCAGATCTTTAAAAATTAGGGTTTTTATTTATTTTGATCAGATCTCACAAACGGCTCACAATTTTTCCATAAACTTTTTTGTGCAGGTCGGGAACAATATTAGAAATATTTAGTAAAAATTTCATATTTTTTGGATCGATTTTGCATTTTATATGAATTTTTTATGATTTTTCATAAAAAATTAATTTTGAGAGAAAATTAGCGAAGTTTTTGGATTTTCTTACATTTTTGGAAATCTCTCAGAATTATACATAGGATTTGTTCTTTGTGATTTTAAATTTGATGCAAAATCATTCTTCAAAAATCAGATCTTTGAAAATTAGGGTTTTGCATTATTTTACTCATATCTCAAAAACTGCTTGGATTTGTTGTAGGAAATTTTTTGTGTAGGTTTGGAAGACCATCAAAACTCTCCAGTAAAAATTTTAGATTTTTTGGATCGATTTTGCATTTTATATGAATTTTTTATGATTTTTCATAAAAAATTAATTTTTGGAGCAAATTAACAAATTTTTTGGATTTTCTTACATTTCTGGAAATATCTTGAAATTTTACAGGTGGTCTTTTTTTTTATGATGAATCAGGTCTTTGAATTGGTCAACAAAACACATTATTGAAGGCCCCTATTTCATAAAGTCTTTTGGATCTAAAATTTACCTAACTTGTGTGCTTGCAGGAAGGGGTGATCATTTGAAACAATCCAAACTACTAATAAATCTTTGTTGCAGGTCCTTGGCAAGGTTTTTTGGGATTTTTATTGTGTGCCTTGTTTTCATAGACTAGCAAACACTTCAATTGGTGCACTAAAATTGAATCATTGTCTTTTGTGTCTTGAGCAATAGGCTCTTTTTGTTTAATCTTTAGAGGGTCTGTCTTCCCGTGTGGTCATTAGGACTACTAGTGAGAAGAGAACGACCCAAGTGGTAGCGAGGAAAACCCACCTCTTCCAAACCACTATAATCAAATGTATTCATGGTGAAAACTATGAATAACGTGTGCTGATTAGTTCATACCGACACTATGTCTCCCCATAAACCCGTTTGATCAAATTTATTTGATCATTTGTAGGGCGTAACCCCTACCGGCTGGGAGCCTTCTGTATTTACAGAGCTGAAAGTGCCGCATGTATGGCCACACGAGCGGATGCCCTTACTAGCACCTTTTTGTTTTAGAAGCCCAAATCCTTCTAGTTGTTGGGGCAGGAGGTCGGACCTCTAGTAGCGGCCCACACACATACGGTTCTTAGTAGAGATACAAAGTTCGCCATGGGGAGTTTTCATGGGGACTGATGCTTGGCTGACCCGAGAAGTGAGTGCCGAGGGTGGAGCCAGTGAGGTCAAGCATCTAAGTATCCGCTCTGAATAGCGTAGCCTCGGGGGTAAAACCCCATGTGGGATCAACAACTATTGTCTTGGCCAGCCATAACAATTGTGCTTGACTTATGTTAAACATTCAAACAATCAAGACCAAACAGCAAAACATTGTGTCTTTGTGTCTTCAAGTGTATGCAAAACAATTTTACATCAAACAACACACTTTTCTTGGAGTCATTGTCAGTCTAAACACTTGCAAACATTGAGTCCTCGTCAACATTGTGTCCTCTTGTCACGAAAAATAGTCAAACATTCAGATTTGGTCACAACCAAAAACTTCACAAATTGGAAAAATTTCACAGTCCAGCAAACAAAGAAAATCAGTTTCGGCATACTTGAGCTTCCTAGGTTGTCTCTTCAGGTTTAATCTAGCATTCAGCCTGTTCCAAGGTCTTACACAGTCCATCATTGCTTCATACCTCATTTTACATTCACAATTGTTTAAACTTGAGTCAAAAGGTCACTTACTTGTCCTCATCATACTTTGTCAACACACTACATACAACTACACTTTGCTAAGTGGTCCCTCATCAAGGTTTCTTACCTTTGGGTCTCATTTGGTCTTACTTAGAGTCAAGGTCAGCTTACCTCATCAAGAGAAACTATCCTCTCTTTGGAAGTCACACCTACTCTACTATTTACATACTTGGTCTTACACTTTGGACATTGCAAGTACACCTCAAGATTCATTTACGCTCCATACAACTCTTGGTCTTCCATACTCTCGTCATTTTTCATCTAGTCTCTCACATCTTGGTCTAACACCTAGTTCATGGTTGAAACCCGCCTTCAAAAATCTAGGAGAATAGCTAAAGAAGCTCAAGAATCCGCAAACATGAGTTCTTATGATTATGACAATGATCTATTCTACAATCCTGAGCACACTACATTACCAGACATGAATGTTTATAGAAACAATCCAAATGTGGAAAGCGCAAACGCTATAAACAACAATACTACACACAATGACAATGTTGACAACTCTTCAATACTATCAGCAGACATACAAGAATCCATAATGGATCCTCAATTCAATAGATTGGTTGAAGAGATAATGAGGAGAGATCGTCAATACTTTTTAAACATGATGGCACAAAGTGGAGCTAAAATACCACATGATTTTGACTTATCTCAACTTATGGAAAGTCAACCCTCACAACAAACTCAATCCAACATGGATCAAAGGAGACCAAATAGTGGAGGAAATAGAGGACTGAATATGATGCCTGAGTCACCATCAGTTTTGCTTCAAAAACCAGCAATCCCACATACACAAGCTCAAACATATGATACTTACATTCAAAGACCATCATGGAGGCCTTATGCTCAAACACATGCTCAAGATATGGGTCAATTAAGACAAGTGGATACACAAGGACATCCTCAAAATTTTGACACAAGGAGACCTCATGTCAAAATTGGGGGCAACACAATGGAAAATGAAAGGCCTATTGAATATGGTTTATATACGCAAAACAGATATGGGGTCCCTCAACAAGAAGTTATGCCAAGTGCTCCATACATGTCGCAACAATATAGACTTCCATATGGACATGTCTACGATCAGTATCATCCATACATGCAACAAGCTCCTCCTCAAATGGGTGTTTCAAACATGGGGTATGCTACAAGAAATCAATCTCCTCCCAAAAATAATTTGGAGCAACAAATTAGAGATCTACAAAAGAAAATGGAGGACATGAGTGCACCAAAACCAACATACACTATGAGAGATATATGTCCTTATCCCTTCGATAAGAGCATTCCAATGCCTCCATTTCCTGCACACTTTGTGATGCCAAAATTTGACAAGTATAGAGGGAAAGGAGACCCCAAGGCACACATAAGACAATTCTTCACAGCTTGCATTGAGGTAGCGGCAGAAGAAACATACTTGATGAGGTTGTTCCCACAAAGCTTAGGTGACCAAGCTATGGAATGGTTTTCTCAATTACCTCCTGGTATTAGGTCATGGGGCGACTTAGCAGAGGCATTCATTCAGCATTTCTCTTACAATATAGAAACAGATGTCTCAGTTACTACCTTGTGCAATACGAAACAAAAGGAAGGAGAATCTTTCGCAACATTTTTACAGAGATGGAGAAATCTAGCCAGCAGATGCTCTTGTGAGATTCCACAAAAACAAATGGTAGAGATGTTCACACAAAATGTTAACAAAGACATTGGCTATGATCTCAGGAAAGCTTGTTTGTCCACATTCAAGGATGTTATTGAAAAGGGCCTAGCAACAGAAAAGGTCTTAATTGAACAAGGAGTCATTAAGATATTCAAAGAAAACAAAGAAGACTTTAAAGGAAAAGACAAGCCAAGATTTTGGAATAAAAACAAGAACACAGTCAATGATGGTGTTGTTGATGCCAACACGGTGCGACCCAAATTCATCTTTTCAGGATCAAGTTCTACAAACAATCAAGTGAATACTCAAACAACTTCCAGATCACGAAGGAAGTACACTCCATTGGGAGAACCACTTGAGTCAGTATTCAAAAAGCTTGTAGCAAACAAAGTGATCACGGTCCCAGATTTTCCTCCATATGAACCAAAGGTAAAACCGAATTGGTGGAATGATGATGAATTTTGTGAGTTTCATAAGAGCAAGGGTCACAAGACAAGTAATTGCCATCGATTGAAAAACATTGTGCAAGATCTCATTGACAGAGGAGATATAGAGATTGAGGGACATTCATCTAACCAAGAGCATGAGGTGTTTAAGGAACCATTCCCAAAACATGACAAGGGAAAAGGCAAAGTCACAGATGATCAAGCCAATTACACTAGAGCATCTTACAATTATGATTCCACTATTAATCACATCTCAATGGACAATCATATTTCTACCATTACTATCAAAAACAAAAATCCTGAGAATCCTTCTCAAAGACCCAAAATTGTCCTAAAAGGTGTGGGATCTTCGTCCGCATCTACCTCTGAATGTCATGTTACAACCCGTCGAGGTAAGATCACATTGCTAGGTGCCTCTACCAAGAATACCAATCTTTCATCTACCAAGCCTGAGTACGACCTTGTAGAGCAATTAGGGAAAACACCCGCGCTCATTTCAATCCTTGAACTATTACGCATATCTCCCGCACATAAAACCATTCTTGATAAAATCTTGAGAGATACTGCTGTTCCTACTGATCTAAACATGGACCAATTTCAAGCCATGGTGGGATACCTTTCCATTCCACACTCCCTTACATTCACAGAAGCCGATGATGCCTCCGTAAGTCAGCCACATAATGCACCATTACACATTGAAGCCTTCATACAAAAGCATCAAATAAAAAGAGTCCTGATAGATGGAGGAGCAGGTCTAAACATTTGTACATTGAGCACAATTAAACAATTGGGATATTCTGATAAGGCTGTGAATTCTACAAACAAAATTACCATCAAGGCATATGATGATGAAGAGCGCTCATCCAAAGGCACAGTCACCTTGCCTCTTAGAGTTGGGCCAGTTACAAAGGATGTGGTTTGTCAAGTACTTGATCTGGATCTCACATACAACATACTCTTGGGACGTCCATGGATTCATGAAATGAGAGCAATACCATCTACATATCATCGATGTATCAAGTTTCCACACAATGGAGTTGAAGTGACCGTCAAAGCGGATCCAAATCCATTCATCTATTGCAACAATCTACAACCTAGATCAGAAATAACAATACCAATCAATCGCGAAGCTGTTCCTTCATCAGCATATGTGGATCCTGAATCCTTAAAAGCTTCTACATCCAAACAAGCAGAGCTCAAAGACAAGTTCAAGATTAAAGACATGGGATGTGGTGAGTATATCTTTCATGTTGATCAACTCCCACTGTCTCCTAAGACATTCAGTCAACATGAACAATCTACAAACAATTTTCAATGCCAAGGAATTGGGTGTGAACCACCTAGTGTTGTGGCTACTAAGTCTGAATGCAAATCTCCTCTAGTGGTGCAAGCAACTCTTGATATCAATAGTCCTAAGAGTGGTTCCAACAAAGAATCTATTGAGCATATCGCCAGTCTTTTTGAGAGCTCACATAGCCTTACCATATCATCCACTCATTCCATTTCCACTCCACTTCCAGACTTGGATCAACAAGAATCACAAAAGCCCTTACTCATTAGGGATCAAAAATCAAGCTTTGAAAAGAAAAATTTAAAAGTCAAAAATAAAGAAAAGTGCTTCAGTCCAAATCAAAATCAAAAGCTATTGGACTCTACAAAAATCAAAGTCAAGGATAAAACTCATATGAAGCAAAAAGAGCAAGAGTTGATCTCCGCTAACACCAAAATAACTGGGGGCAAAAGTTCTACAATTTTAAGTCAAAAAGCATACTTGTTGATCCTAAGTCTCCATCATGCTATCCTACTTTCACTTCTTTTCACAATCATAAGCCTTCACAACTCATCCACTTGTTCCACACATCCATTCCTTTCTGGCGATACATCATGGACCTTTAATGGAGCTTCCTCGCAGGACTTTGTTATCAAGGATGCCCAAACTTCTTCAGGTGACACACATACGGGCCTGTGTAGTCCACACACTAGTAATTCTATCTCAATTCCTTTATCAAGGAAGATAGTCACTCAAGCTACACATCATTCAGTCAAGGAACATTGCAACTACAATTACAAGGTTAAGCCTCATACATTTGAGGTGGGTGACTTAGTACTCAGAGAGAACCCCAAGAATCAACAAGACAGAGATAAGAAGGGCAAGTTTGAACCAAACTGGCTTGGTCCTTACATTATTACAGCAGTATATGGCTCTGGGGCATATCATCTCTCAACTATAGAAGGTGAACCTTTGGAGGATCCTATCAACAACATGCACCTTCGCAGGTTTTACACATAAGCTCTTCGGAACATCCTAATTCAAAAATACAAAAAAAATCAAAAACATTGCAAAAATACAAAAAAATTATAAAACAAAAAAATCGTTACTTGGTGAAAAACAGGCGCCTTGTGACAAAAAAAAAATTTGAAAAAATCGAAAAAAAGTAAAGAGAAATAATTTCGTCCAACAGTGAAAACCACTTCGGTGGCGCCCTGGGCAAGTACCATGGTGAAAACTGGGTCACCAGCGCCATGCATAGAGACATTGCTCCTCCCTCCTTCAGGATTCACTTTCATCCTTTCACTTTGCACACACTCACAACCTATTCACTCACAATAAACTTACCTATTACCATCATGGCTTGTTATTGATCTACCCAAGATTGGTTAGCCATCCATAACCTCCCTTTTCACTCCCTTTCCATCCATAATAAACCAGATCCTATCTGTGACTACGGCCAATTCCTACGTCTAGTGATGGGTGTGGAACTAAGAACATCACATGTTTCGAGGAGTACAGTTTCTTCCAGCTTCCTTCAAGTCTATCCGCGCACAATCCGCAATAAAGCAACATCTGCATCGCCAGTCCACAATAAAGTTCCATCTTCTCCACAATAAAGTATCAGTTTCATGGATTCACAGTTTCAAAGGAGACACAGCAGCAACAATGAGCTTCAACAAAATCAAATCTTTCAACAGACTCAGACAACATATGGTTTAGTGCTATCTATCCTTTTTGTGAAAGTGAACATTGTGACCACAATCGAATAAGACTTAAACAAGTGACAAGAGACACTAAACTTGAGGACTACAGTGGATGTTGGTGTCGAGTCTTGGTTTTCTTTTGATTTTATCTTTTTGGTGACATGTCTTTTAGCTTTTCCAGGATGTCTTTGACTAGAGATTCTATCTCCAGGATGTCTTTGACTAGAAAGGCGAGGATGGGGTATCGTCACCTATTTGCATTTGTTGTCTGTCGATTGTCTTTTAGTAATGCTATGACTTGTCCAAGGATATGAGGACACTGTGAGTCTAGTATGAACTGGGGCATTCCTTGTTTGTGACTGTCTTATCTCCATGCAAACAGGTACAATGACTTTCTGGGCCGAACAAATGCCTCGATTGTCATAACCTATTTTGCCATAATAAAGCTCAATGATGATAACGCACAAGAAGCTCTTTCACGTTCATATCTTCTGTCTTCCATCCCCCTTTCTTGATTGACTTCCATTGTCCTTCTCGAGTCCGCGTAGCCCGCTATCACATGACTGAGTATAATGACACACCAAAAACATTTGCATTTCATATAGTGACACCTACATCACCACATATAAACATTTCATACATACATATAGATATCACAATTGCATCACATCCTGCATACAACACATCTCACATTTTCATTATGTAAATAATCATTTGCATTATCATATTCATTTGCATTACATACATTCACATTTGCATCATGCATCACATATACAACATAAAAGAACAAAAATATATTGCATTGCATCATATAAGCATCCATATCATAAAACATGTATCACATAAGAACATTTCATCACATAAGGTACACATGCATATAGCTGCCGCAAAAATGGTGACTCATCTCATATATAATCAAAAGTGTCATGATACAATGATGTCAAAAGAATCATATGGCTACAAAATCACCCGCAGGTGTCTACAATACAAAAATGGTACAATACTGATACATAGGGAGCCCTCTAAGGCTATGATGAACTCCCTCCCTCGGAGCCGCCTGGCCTCGACGGAGTTTGAGCCCTAGAAGGACCCACCCCAAGATCAACTCTCCTGGCCCATGTGTCCCCTGCAGCCACCCCTTGTGTCATCCTATCCAGACAGAGGAACCCACTGATAACTCCTGTCAACACTATTGGTAGTGCTAATCCTGTCCATGTCATGGTATCCCATGCCACATGTCCCACCCTCATCCCTAGTCCTGGATCCTAGAACACTCGTCTCAGTGCATCCCTATCTCCGTCTCGATCATAGGGTGCTAACTCCCCATCGATCGGTATCCATAGAATCCTATATACATCCTCCAAGGTGACTGTCATCTCACCCATCGGCAAATGCAAACTACAAGTCTCTGAGTGCCATCTCTCAGCCAGTGCAGTCAAAAATCCCATGTTCACCCGAAACTCAGGCACATACAGAATGTATCTCAATCCCATAACCTCAATCGCAGCTCAGTCCTCGGCTGTCAACTCAGGTCGCAACCTCTGAGTCGACAGGAATCTCTCCCGTCACTCTAGCATCGGCAAATACTCCTGCAGTCAAGCAACTCAATCATGTCAGTTATAGTGGCATTCACTGTTTATCACAAAATGCTACTCGCTATCTAAATGCATATGGCTATCTACCCTAGTGACACTCACTGTTCATCACAAAGTGTTGCTATTTATCCTAGTAGTACTCCCTGTTCATCACAAAGTACTACGTGTTTGGCACTCCCTGTTCATCACAAAGTGCTGCTCACATTTGCACTCCTTGTTCATCACAAAGTGTTGCTCATATTTCAGTACTCCCTGTTTATCACAAAGTACTCTATCTTGGTACTCGCTGCTCATCACAAAGTGCCTTGATCTATCCTAGTCTTCCTAGAGGACCTGCTTGAGTGTATCCTCTCAGGAGCTTATCCAATTGACAGCGTATGTTCATCACAGAACTGCCGATTTGACCTAGAAGATGCAAATTCATACTTTTCAAATGCAAACGCGCTTACATGACATAAACACGCTCAAAGACTGCATAGATGCGCCTGAAAAACACAGACGCGCCTTCTTGACACAGACGTGCCTATGCTCTGCACAGACGCGCCTGGATGTTCTTTGACACTTTTTGGACCCTAGTCTAAGCGCATTTATTGCCCTATTCGACATGCATTAATGACAAAATTAAATGCGTCAAAGTACGAGGAGGTTTGGCGGTACTTACCGGCTCTCCTGCCTCTGCTAGCCTCTGGAATCGGCGAATGCGGTCGAATCTATGTACGAAAGCCATCGCTGCTGACTGTTGCTGCTTTATTTTCGCTCTGCACTCTGCTCTCATGGATGTGTAGATGACAATGAGGATGTATTTTCCCCCGTGGTCTATCTTATAGCCTACCCTAGCCCTCACCTTCATTTTCTGAGTCAGTCTTCCTTATCCCGTGACTTTGTCACTTTATCTGATCAGTCCATTCTATCCCGTCTTTCTTATCGAGAGATTGTCTGCAATCTTTTCAGACATTTTCATCCAATCTCTCGAGGGGGCATATAATTCCCATCTTGGGGCAACTCTGTATCAGTGCATCTTATCTTCTTTGAAACAACGCGACAAGCCGCATTGTCTCAAAGAGGGGCAAAATGTAGACACTCAAAATTGTCATGTCTAATTAAATAAATATTTTATTTATTTAATTATCTAAGCCTAATTCTTCTATTAATTAAATAAATCTTTATTTATTTAATTAATTCATTTATCCTCTTCTAGCCTTATTTCACATTTAAATAAATACATTTATTTATTTAAATTATCCCTTTCCTAAATTAAATAAATATCTTATTTATTTAATTGTCCTACTTCTTCTATTAATTAAATAAATCTTTATTTATTTAATTAATTCTTTATCTTTTTCCACCTATGACACATGTCATTCATCTCTTAATTCATACACTACCTACCTCTTTCATTATTTTATTATTTCCTCTACCTACCCTCTAATCCTAGCCGACCTCTCTTTTTACACCTCTCAATCTTAACCCTCCATTTCCTATTGTGTCTTCTATTTAAGGAGATGCTTTCTTCATTGTCAAACCCTAATGACTGATTTTGGAGTACTTGGCTACACTACAATTCCACTTGCAACCACATTCTATTCTTTGTTGAGCTCTTGTGCATACAAAAATCTGAGAGCAAGTATATCAAGCAAGATCAATGGAGATAGGAAGAATGGAGATCAAAACCCTATTGGACATGTGATGGTATAATCTTTGTGATTTTGAGTTATTTGCATTGTCTTAGGTAATCTTCATATGTTATGGTGGATCTTTGTTGTTGTTAGGCTAGGGTTTGGTGGTTGAATTCATTTAGCCTTTCAATATTGTTATTATTGTTATCCATTTTCACCATAAACACATTGAATTACAAAATTCAACATGACCAATATTACAAATATGTACTCATTGATATTGCCGCACTAGAGCTATTGCTCGAAACAAGTACTGATGTTTCAGATTTGTTACATAGAGTTCAAACACCTCAAGAACAACCTATACAGAACAATGATGATGCAACCTTCGCCGACCATAACGAAGATGTAGTGAAAAACACTTCCTCATTTATTCCATGACTTCCATCCTCAATTCTTGAACTTGATGCAATTAGGAAAATACTACATATACTACCGAGAACAATGTGATCCCTTGGCCACAAATCAGTTCCTCACCTATCAATGAATACAATACAAAAGGTTTACTTCCAATGGCATTTCCAACATTGTTTCCTAATGGATTGGCTTTGCCACTTCAAGATAGAGAAAAACATGTACATTTGCATGAATATGCTTTGCACTTAATTAAATATCATGATCAAAGATTAGGTCAACATGTGCGATTCAGCTATTACATCTACAATCTTATGACGAGGCACCGCTCCCAGCAATCAACTGTTGTTTTCATAAAGACAAATTCGGAAGATTCTCTTACAGGCAATGTTCAAGCACTGAGGGAGCACTTGCAAAACACACCTTCAAATGAATTACCTAACCACATCATGCGCTATGCTTCTTCCTTCCACGACACGTACACATTTTGGGGCAAATCTCGTAGGGACCTCACCACAATGATAGAATAGTTGGGGCCACCAACACTTTTCTTCACGTTAAGCTCAACTGATACAAAATGGCCTGACCTACATAAAATGTTCCCAAACAGTCCTCCAAATATTTTACAACCCACTAGAAAACAATGTATTGAGAATCTTGTCAATAACCCGCATATAACCTATACTTGCATCTAAGATTCCAGATATTTTGTGATGAAGTAATTGTCAATCTGTTGCATGCAATCGACCATTGGTATAGGTATGAATGGCAACATCGAGGGTCCACACCTAATATGTACAACCTTGATTGGACAGATCATGAAACCGTTCAATTAGCTAAAAGCTTCTTTGACCAATACATCACAACATGGAATCCACGCAGTGAAGTCGAGCGATCAAATAGGCAATATACACCTATTGTTCTAGATCCATGCCTATCAAACACATATTTCATTTTAAGATATGATCCTTCCACAAACTATGTTGAATTAGTGAATGTTGTTTATCGTCATACAAAGTGTTCAGAGCTTACTTGCTTGAGAAAGAAGAACACAACTCTCGAATGTCGTTACAAAGCACCTTGGGCTGAACAACAAAATTCAACATTGACAATAAACCATAATAATAGCCCATGCTATCAACCAACAAGGAATGACAGTCATCTCAATGTTCACAACCCATCCATGCTAGCCATATGGAGGACAAATGTTGATTGCCAGTCTGTCTTCTCAAAATAGGCAGTGCTCCAATATATTTCTAAATACGCATCGAAAACTGAACGCAAACCAGAGAGCTATACTGACATGCTCAAACAAATTTTTGCATCAACAAATACAGAAGATACAATTCTCTTAGCATATCAGAGATTTATGATGGGCATTATTGCTGATAGGGACATTAGTGCTTAGGTTACTTGCCATATGCTGCTCAAACTCCCCTTGATCTCTAGCAAACGTCAATTTGTCACCCTCAATGTTGGCAAAAAAATCTTCCAACGTATAACAAACTATGATGAACCTTCTCAGCCTTCCATTTCTTTCATTTCCGCCTACATGAAAAGATCGACCGAGTTATCTAACATTACTTTGCTTCATTCAACCCAACAATATACATGCAACCAACATCGCAAAAAAAGTAAATGGAAAAAAAGAAAACTAAAAGCCATTGTAAATGTCTTCCCCCAGTTCAAATCCTTGCTTGCAGAAGATGATAGTACATTTGAATCTTTTTGTTGGAGTGAATTGCTTTTGTACAAGCCTTTCTGCAACATTCCTCTACACATAGGAACATCAGCTGATGAAGTTATACTGAATTGGAAACAACTTCATAACACTCATTACGTCTGATGACATATTAATGGTATCCAAGAACATTCCATTTCTGAAAATGATGAAGACCCACACTTAGAAGATATTCCACAATCTACTGATCAAGAACTTTACGAGTGGGAGTTCCTCTCACAAATGGGTACTTCAAACAACTTTGATGTGACTACCCTTCAAATGCTTGGCAGGCATGATTATGACCTCCACTTTAATTGGAGTGCATCCCTGCCTAATGAATTCCTTCATAGCATAGCTCATTAATTGATTTCAACCGAAAAAAGTCAATCGGTCGCCACCCTTTGCAACATTCACTCAAGTCACCCCAATACTTTTGAACTTGCAGCAAATCAACAACTTGCACTTGATATTATAACTTCTCACACTGCACAAAATTTGAATGCCTCACCATTACGGCTGATCGTCCAAGGCACAACAAGTACTGAGAAATCGTTTCTTATTGACCACATACGAAATAAGCTAAATATTAGTTTAAATCCAAAAGTATACACATTTCTTGTGCTTGCACCAACATGTGTGTCTGCATATAACATTCAAGCAACAACAATCCATGCTGCCCTCCACATACCTATTCAAGAATATTGTCCTTTAACAAGGCATTCCTTATTAATGTTTATAGAGCAATGCAAGCATTTATGATACATTTTGATTGACAAAATGAGTTTCCTTGGCCCACAATTACTCATCAAAGCTGATAATAGATTGCGACAAGCATTTCCCACTGGACAACATGAACCATTCACAGGCCTCTTAGCTGTGTTGGTCGGCGACCTCGACCAGTTGCCCCCAGTTATGGACAAACCATTGTATGCATCCCACTCAACAATGCTCATTTTATGGCACTCCTTCACTGATGTCATCACCTTAGATGTTTCTTTCCGCCAACAAGGACTCTCCCCATCACAGATGCAATTCTGCAAAATTTTGCTAAATGTACGCAACACAACACTAGTGCAATCAAACTGGGAAACTTTGCAAATGCGCTCAACACAAGGCCTCACTCTCGACCAAACACAAGCATTTTGACCAAAAAAAATATTTGTTTGCAACCAATGCAGCTTCAAACTTGCACAATATTAAAGTGTTAAAGCAATTGCACTCACCCATTGCATGTGCACCAATAATCATAGCAACACACAGAGACAAACAAAGTCACCAAGATGAGCAGCTCCCATTTGAAATTATTCTTTCTATAGACCAATAAGTCATGCTCATTGCAAATTTATGGATTGAAGTTGATCTTGTCAATGATTCTTTGGGACAAATCAAAATGATTGTCTACGATGCAAGTTCTAAACCACTGGATTTACCAAAATATGTTGTTGTCCTCTTCCAACATTACACTGGACCACCATGGGATGCTGCCAATCCAAAATATGTTCCCATTCCACCAATTACTAGAGGAAACCGTACATAGATCCCATTAATGATGGTTTGGGGTATTACTATCCACAAATCGCAAGGACTCACACTAGACTTTGCAACAATTGACATTGGAAAAACATAAAAACAAGGTCTCACGTTCACAACACTATCTTGAGTAAAATCAATTGAAGATCTCCGAATTCACCCAACCTTCACTTATGAGAGGTACTCCAAATTGCAAGGTGGTCCATCAACCATTTCCAGAAAGAACGAAGAAGCTTGTTTGTGTAGCGTCCTAAAATTGCGACACTTGCAATTTCGACTGCATTTCGGTCTTCACGATGGCGACGCAACACGCAACCTGAATGGAGACCCCAAAACTTGCTCACGACACTGAAAACTGCATTTTTCAAGCACCATTGGCCTGAACCCCCTTGCACCCCGCTGTCCTGGAGGTGGGACCAGAGCGCCCAGCGCCCTGGTCCCTCAGGACCAGGGCGCCCAGCGCCCTGGTCCCTGGGTCCTATTTTGGGCCCGGTTTCCTAAGTGATATCGGGTCTTTTTTATTGCAATTTGGAAATATACTTCCCTGGTCGGCCTAAGGCCGGGAAAATCAGTCTATCAGCCCTAATTGACAAGTATATAAACTACATTTTCCTCTCTCATTTGGGGGGATGGAAAGTAGATGTGTAAAAAAGCATGGAAACTATACTCAAACACTCAAGCATTCAAGCATTCAAGCAATTGATCATTCCAAGTCTCCATTCAAGGCTAAGTGTTGCATTCAAGTCAAGGATTCAACCATTGAAGAGGAGATCACTTATTACATGCTACATACTACAACATACAACATCTAAACCTTTGCACATAAGGATACAAACATCCTTAGAACAAGGTATTAGTACTTGTTTTACATTACAGTCATTTACATTTACAGCTCTTGCTCATTTCTTGGTTAATTCCAAAACCGGGGTTTAACCTAAAGGCAAACCCCTAATCCCTAACCCCCCAATCGTCTTCGCTTTTCTGTGTGTAGGTTGCAGGTACGCGGCTGAGATTGAAGATTTGGAATCCTTGTGCAGAGACGAACTGATCCCACTTCGTTTCGCAGATTTTTCGGAGGACCGTGGCGCCGGACGCCATCGTCCCAACAACTTTTTCTCAAATTTGCAGGACAGCGCCATATTGACATTCTACTGCTAATTCCAGGTCCGCAGCTTCATCCTATAACCTAAACTCAGTTTATAAGCGAATCTTTATGACTTTCTATGCATTCTTAGCTTAATTTCCTTAATCAACATTCTTTACAAAAGAGGGTGGCTTTGCTTTCCAAACCCTTGAAATTCATTTAGCATCCAATCTTACATTGTGTGGGATTGAATCTTATGAGTTTCAACCCCTCTTTTGAATGTAAAGTCTTCCCCCTAAGTGAAAACCCATCGAATCCTAGCGAACCTCCCTTCTCTCTCCTTGGAGTTAGAAGAGGGGAGACCAACTAGGGTTCGACCGCGATTTTCCGCTTTACATTTTGGTGAACCCGATGTGAACATCCTTTCTGATTTTTCATGCTTAGATCTGAAAATTGATTCCTTGATTACATTTCCATGTTTGATCTTTTGCAAAATTTTAGAGGTGATTGCATAAAAACCCTAAATTTTATTTTTGAACATTGAACTTGCAAAATGTTTAATTATTAATGCTTGCTTCAGATCTGCCCTTCTATTATAAATTATCAATTCATATCTGTACTTTAATTTTGAAAATTAAGTGGTTAAATGTCAAAACCCTTATTTTTGAAACCCTCTTAATTCAACCTTTGTTTGACAATTTGACCGATCAAAACATCTCCAAATCAGCTGTAACTTTGGATTCTGTAATAAAATCACAATATCTTTCATCCCTGAAAATTTGGAAAAAAGTTGCGAGGACCGTGTTGCACTCCGAGCGCCATCGTCCCCGACATTTTTTCCAAAATTTCGGGAGCGAGATCTTGCTGTATTTTCCTGCTAAAATCCAGAATTTTGGCTGATTTTGTCAATTATAACACTTTCAAAATTACAGTCAAAGTTGGTCTTGTGATTGCTTGGTCTAGGGCTCCTAATCATTCAAAAATTGTGGAAATTGAAATTTTGTGTCAAAATTGTGTTCTTACTGTCCTAAATCTGAAAATTGTGTTTGCATTCATTCAAAATTTCAGTGCTTTATCCAAATCCTTGCAATTTGTGACTTTTGAAATTAAGTGCTTAATTACAACAACCTTGATTTCCGCTTTCAAAATTGACTTTTGCGTGAAATTGAATCAATTTTTAAATTTCAAAACTTGCACTGCTTTTGACATTCCCTCTAAAATCATAAAATTCAAAATTTCAGTTTTCCTCTCTTTTTCAAAATTCAAAATTTTGCATTTTTCGACAATCTTGATAGGGTTCAATTTTGAGATTGCAACTTTAATTTGGCCTATCTACAGATCGTAAAATCACTCAATTTTTTCAGATTAGCTCTAAAATCATCATACCTTTCATCCCTGCAAATTTCGAAAAAAGTTGCAAGGACCGTGTTGCACTCCGAGCGCCACGGTCCCAAACATTTTTTCCGAAATTTTGGGAGACTGTCGTGATTGCATTTAACAGCTTAAATCTGGAAGATTGGCTGGTTTTACTGAAAATTGCTACCTTTAAGATCAAAATCTTTTCTCTCTCTCTAGTGCATAAGTTTTACAACAATAAGCCCTACTTACACTATTCCCGTTAGACGAAGCCGTAGAATTAAGTCTGTCCGAGGTTTAACTACCGAGGAGATGGAACCTAATTTGAGTAGCCTTTTTAACGAGGACATGGGTAATTCCTCTAATCCTCCTAATGATGAAGAAGCTCCCCATGAAATTTCCGTTGAACAACTTTCCAAATTGGATAACCAATTTGACGATTTTCACCAATGGATGTCTCATGAGTATCCCGATAGTCAAGCTCTTCCTTTAATTGAGGGTCTAAAACGCATGCTTCAAAGTGATAAGAATGGAATTGATGTTTTGCGTGGT
The DNA here is from genome assembly GCF_030272615.1 of Cryptomeria japonica. Classification (NCBI taxonomy): domain Eukaryota; kingdom Viridiplantae; phylum Streptophyta; class Pinopsida; order Cupressales; family Cupressaceae; genus Cryptomeria; species Cryptomeria japonica. The sequence continues at coordinate 44,182,983 of NC_081406.1, read as the reverse complement.
ATTGCACACATTGTGGATTCGAATGTGCTGCCTATGAAGAGTTGTGCTGAATCTTTAGGTTATACACAACCTCCTACACAAGTCGATCATTCTATTCCTTTGACCACTCCTATTGCTAGTATACCTACCTTTACATCAAACATCATGGCTACCTCTATACAAGACATTCCTCCTGTGATTACCAGTCATGGGGGCAATCCTCCTTCTTTAATTAATCCTCTTCCTTCATTCAATCCAACTTCTTCGTACATTCCTTCAATGAGTGTTCCTATTACATCTTCACAAATGAACATGATGCAAGGGGGCAATTCATTTAACTATTCCATTCCTCCTTGTAGTGTTCCTCCTATCCAATCATCCCCTATGGTTGACTATCATAGGGTCCCACCACCTTACTCTTTGCCCTCTTTCAATAACATAACACCTCCATCTCAATCTAACACACCTAATATGAATTCTTCGACTGAAGCTACCATTAATAATCTTGCACAAACTGTCTCTTCTTTACAGCAACAAATTGCCTCTATGAATCAATCTAAGTTTAGTGTGCCCACATTTGATGTTGCGAGCCCACTTTCTCTTGATATTGTTCGAGCTATTCCTCCTAAACATGTTGAAATCCCGCATTTGGAGCTCTATAATGGTAAAGGAGATCCTCTAACACATGTTAAGACTTTTCAAACAATATGTACTGATTTTGCTTATGACCAAAGGTTGCTTGCAAAACTATTTACCAGAACATTAAGAGACAAAGCCCTACAATGGTATTGCTCGTTGCCTTCCTATTCTATTACTTCTTTTGAACAACTTGCAAATGCTTTCATTCAACAATTTCAAAACAATATAAGTCCTAAAGTTACTTTGATTGATTTAATGCATTGTAAACAAGGTGTTAAAGAAAAAGTGATTGATTTCATTGGTAGATATAAGCATTTGTATGCTCAAATTTCTTTTCCAGTGCCTAATAATGATATTCAAAGAATCTTTATTTCTAATTTGCAAAAAGATAGTCGAGACAAACTTCTGTTTTCTGAGTTTACTTCTTTCCAACAGTTGTGTGCCACTCTTCACAATTATCAACTGACTATGAGTCAAATGGAACAATCACATCCTATGGCTCCGAGTGATAAGGGTGATAGCAGTCAACAACCATTTGGGAAGTTTAAACCGAACAGAGATTCCATCAAATTCAATGAAAACATCATCAACAACAATGTGAATGCAGCATCAGGTGTGCCTCCTATTTCTAAATTTTTCAGGAAAGAAAGAAAGTATACTCCTTTGAATGAATCATTGCATGATATTATGAATAAGTTATTGGGACAAAATGTGCTTACTCTTCCTCCTGTACGACAAATTGATCTTGCAAAGATTACTTCACCTTATTTTGATCACAAAGCCTTTTGTCATTTTCATCGTCAGCCTGGGCATGATACTGAAAAATGTTTTTCTTTAAAGGGTAAAATTCAAGATTTGATTGATAATAATACTATTTCTGTTTCTGGAGTGAATGATAAAGGCAACACATCTGTAGCTCCTCCTAATCAAAATCTTCAGATTTTTACTGATCCATTACCTTCTCATACCTCTCATACCTCTAATGCGATTGAGGCTAATGATTCCTCTTTCTCATCTGATGGTCTTGTGTCTATGACTCCGAATGTGATTAACTTTGTAGAGCAGCAAGAAATCCCTAAAGAACCTTCCATCACATTTGATTCTAGTGAAACCATTAGAGCACCTGATGGTCCTTTATACGTAGTTGCAAAAGTCAAAAATACACCTTGCCGTGGAGTGCTTATTGATCCTTCGTGCATGGTTAATGTTATTACTGAAGAATTTCTTTTTACTTTGCAATTGAATCAAGTAATCTATGACAAAACAGATGTGATTGTGAAAGTATTTGATGCATTTTCTTCTCCTGCAATTGGTTCTATTACATTGCCTATTGAAGTCCATAACAAATCCCTTGATGTGAACTTTGCTATTATTCCTTCTTCCGAACAATTTCATGTGAAGCTTGGCTATCCTTGGCTATCTTCCATGAAAGCTATTGCTTCTCCTATTCATAAGTGTTTAAAATTTCCCCATAATGGTGAAGTTGTTACTGTCAATAATAGTCTCTTTAAACCAGCTGAAAGAACCTCTAGTGTTCCTATTGATTACTTTTGGCCTAAACAATTCCAATCTCTTCCTCCGCGAAGTGATCATCTTTTTAAATCTTATCAAAAGTGGAAAACAGATATGATCCTATCTCTAAGTGAACCTAGAACACCTAAACTTGACATTCCTATCATTCTTGAGAAGGAAATTCTTCCTTTGAAAGACAAAACTAATGTCTTTCCCCAAGAAGATTCCCAACCCGTCCCCATGGATGTGACTATGTCTATGCCTAATAAATCTTCTAAGAGTAGATCTATACCTCCTCGTCATGATGGACTTGGTCTTCTCCCTAAACCAAAAATTCCTCCTTTATATGGAGCAGTTCCTCCTCCTTCCTTTTATAGAGAGAAGAGACCTTCTTCTTCTCCTATTATCCAGCCTAAAAGACCACAACCTAAACACCCAAGTGATAAGGATGAGAACATTCCTCCTCCTCTATCTTCTCCACTTCCTACTAAGACTAGACGTAATCGTTTTGCACGCGAACGTCGACGAAAGCGTCGTCTTAGAGCTCAAGCAGCTGCTTCTCAAACTTTGCAATCTCCAAAAACACCTTCAACAAGCATTATTCCATTTTCTCCTCAGCCGGATATTGAGCCTAAATCTCCTAAACATAAGATGCATGATGGTCTTGATCCTGTGCGAGTTAAAGATCCTATTTTTATAAATCTTGATGATGATATAGATGAAAATGTTATTCATGATGAAAATGTTACTCCTCTTGCTTCTGATAGCGAATATGAACTTGTTGATGTTGATAACCATTTATCTAATGAATTTTCTAAAGCACTTATCCTCGCTCCTAGACAAGAACAACGTGGCTTGGAACATGAACATAGCCCTTGTTTGGATCTTGTGATAGCTCCATCTGCTGTGTTGGATGTTCCTCCTCTAGCGTGTTCCCTGCCTTCCCGAAACATTGATCAGCAAGATCGGGGGGTAGATGACATGCTAGACTAGTTACATTAGCATAGCAGATTCTCTCCTCCTCTCTTGTGTTACTTCTTCTATATGTTATTCTCATTCTTCTATTTGTTGTCCTTAGTGTTGTCTACTTGAGGACGATGCAAAGCATTGAGATCTCTTTTGGTCTCTCTCATGTTGACTCAAAAGACACATGTGTTCCCTTCTTCTAGGTGACCTTCCTTGATTGGGGAATGAAGAACAATTATGCATACATACATATGATATATATACATGACTTATCATACAGCATACTGACCCCGAGGAAAGCGAAGTCACCTCGTGCTTTGTGTTTGTGTTTATTATCCTTAGGTTTATCTCATACTTGGGGGCTAAATCTTTGCGATAACGTGCTCCTTTCCCTTCTCATTTCTTATGTGTATCACTACGTTAAAACAATCACCCCCATTGAGGCGTGTGCGATCGCTTTAACGTAGGGGGGCATACACCCTGTCTATCCTTTCAAAGATACTTGAAAATTTCTTGGCAAACTTAGCTTTGTCTTGAAAATTTTTGGTATTTCTTTTGCATGACTCATAGTGAGGGAACCTTACTACTGACAGTCATGGTTCTCCCTCGTGATCTTCCCTTTTACTTTGTCAATCGAAGTCGTAAGATCCTTAGTCCACTGGGGGCTTGGTGTGTCTTGCCTCCTTGACGTGGTGAAAGTCTTTCAATGTTGTTTCCTTGTACTTTACCGGAAGTATGAGCATACATACTCCCGCTAAAGTGGGGGCTAAATGTAGCGTCCTAAAATTGTGACACTTGCAATTTCGACTGCATTTCGGTCTTCACGATGGCGACGCAACACGCAACCTGAATGGAGACCCCAAAACTTGCTCACGACACTGAAAACTGCATTTTTCAAGCACCATTGACCTGAACCCCCTTGCACCCCGCTGTCCTGGAGGTGGGACCAGAGCGCCCAACGCCCTGGTCCCTCAAGACCAGGGCGCCTAGCGCCCTGGTCCCTCAGGACCAGGGCGCCCAGCGCCCTGGTCCCTGGGTCCTATTTTGGGCCCGGTTTCCTAAGTGATATCGGGTCTTTTTTATTGCAATTTGAAAATATACTTCCCTGGTCGGCCTAAGGTCGGGAAAATCAGTCTATCAGCCCTAATTGACAAGTATATAAACTACATTTTCCTCTCTCATTTGGGGGGATGGAAAGTAGATGTGTAAAAAAGCGTGGAAACTATACTCAAACACTCAAGCATTCAAGCATTCAAGCAATTGATCATTCCAAGTCTCCATTCAAGGCTAAGTGTTGCATTCAAGTCAAGGATTCAACCATTGAAGAGGAGATCACTTATTACATGCTACATACTACAACATACAACATCTAAACCTTTGCACATAAGGATACAAACATCCTTAGAACAAGGTATTAGTACTTGTTTTACATTACAGTCATTTACATTTACAGCTCTTGCTCATTTCTTGGTTAATTCCAAAACCGGGGTTTGACCTAAAGGCAAACCCCTAATCCCTAACCCCCCAATCGTCTTCGCTTTTCTATGTGTAGGTTGCAGGTACGCGGCTGAGATTGAAGATTTGGAATCCTTGTGCAGAGACGAACCGATCCCACTTCGTTTCGCGGATTTTTCGGAGGACCGTGGCGCCGGGCGCCATCGTCCCGACAACTTTTTCTCAAATTTGCAGGACAGCGCCGTATCGACATTCTACTGCTAATTCCAGGTCCGCAGCTTCATCCTATAACCTAAACTCAGTTTATAAGCGAATCTTTATGACTTTCTATGCATTCTTAGCTTAATTTCCTTAATCAACATTCTTTACAAAAGAGGGTGGCTTTGCTTTCCAAACCCTTGAAATTCATTTAGCATCCAATCTTAAATTGTGTGGGATTGAATCTTATGAGTTTCAACCCCTCTTTTGAATGTAAAGTCTTCCCCCTAAGTGAAAACCCATCGAATCCTAGCGAACCTCCCTTCTCTCTCCTCGGAGTTAGAAGAGGGGAGACCAACTAGGGTTCGACCGCGATTTTCCGCTTTACAGTTTGCTTAAGCTTTATGAGATCACAAAGATAAAACAGTTGCAAAAAAGTCCAACACAGGTATTGCAAGCACAACGTCTATACCCTTTAGCATATCGTATATCTTATTTCATGCATTTCCACACGTCATAACACTTGCATCTTGTAGGGTCATCAACAAATCTAAAAGGTTCCATCACAATAAGAAAGTTTTCCAGCTACGCTTATCTTTCGTTCTCCATTGCTTCTACAATTTTACATACTTGTCTTTGTCATTGCCATTCACATTCAAACAATACAGGTTTGCACAACACCTCCACTCACACTGTTCTACTTGCTTGTTGTTACCCTCTTTCTATTGTTTACTTCCCACAATTACAATATCTCATGTCTTGCTAATACTTCTCTCTTGTTCTTATCCTTGCAGGCCATAAAAAAAGATCGTTTTAAACCACACATGATACAAGGCTATCTCAATCTATTTGACCTTCCACTTTAGTAATGCTAACTTTTGCTTGCACTTCTCATCTTCTTTGCAAATTTAAAAACCACAACAAAGTTTCATCAGACATATCGTCCATGTCACTTTCAACAACTCTGAGTGTCTTCCTTTCCTATTCTTTTCCATATCCAACTTTTTCCACTTTCAATTATTTAGTGCACCTACAATGTTCTAATACAATTTTAATGCTGACAGGTACACAACAATGACTTTGATATAGTCTACAACACTGTCCAACAAAAAAATGCATGATCAACACAGCCTCAATACAATACAATACAACATTGAGATTACAAGGCTTTCTCCACTTCTACATCAAAATGCCTTTCTCAGAGCAACAACTCCTCAATGTTTTCATTCAGTTTTGGGACCAACATATTATATAACTTGGATTATGTACTTCACAAATAAATACCTTAAATGGTTGTATAACATGCTGGCAATACCAGCATGGGGGTTGGAGGGTGGATAATTTTGATTTTTTGGGATCAACACATCAAATTGGTTGGGTTTTATATAGTCTAAAATAGTCTGCTTTTATAATTCTGTATAGCAAAAAAATATTGTCATACAAGCTACCATTCTAATAACACCTTTATATTGCTTTATGGTACTGTACATCATGCTGCCTTCCACAACATGGAGGTTGGTGGGTGGTTAAATTCAAATTTTGGGACCAACTAAAAACATTAGTTGGGTTATGTACAGTTTGACATTTTCATATAATAAAGTTCACTTCTTTTTTTCTCAAAAAATATTTCCTTTCACAATTCTGTATGATGATTTTACAGACCTACTCTTAACATACTCTATGTTATGTTCACTTGACTTTATTCAAATCACAACTAATTAATTTTCACCTACCAGCATCCTGTTGCAGGCACTTCCCCTGAAACTGCTAGTTTATTATAATTAGTATATTACATATTACATCTACAAATGCTATTATCATATGAAATGAAACAAAAGAATTTTAATAATGTCCATGATGTCAAAGCATTCTATGGGATTCAAGAACATCATGACCTAACACAAAAACTTTATAGAATTTGAAGAATGTTCTCAAGATTAGACCTTTGTAGTAAATTTTGATTAGGAAGTTAGTTTTGTCCAACCTTATTTTCTCAAACAAAATGTTCAAATTGCCAATTTTCAAAATGTCTCCATAACTTATAGTTACAAAATATTTTTGATTCCACATTTTATTTTTATTGGTTGTCTACATAACTTATAATTACGAAATATCTTTGCTACCACAATTTATTGGTTGATTCTTTAACAATCATTGCATTGTTCTCATGTTTATATCACATAAGCCACTTAATCTCGTAGATGTCATTATATGCTAGATAGTTGCAATATATGTTTATTTTCCCTATACTGAAAGGGAATAGACAACTTAACAGTTTTCTTGAAACGATCGAAAACCTTGACGTGTAAGAAACAGATGGATTGCCGGCAACAAAAGCAAGCGTGATATTAAATTTATTAGCAGGGAGAAAAGCCAATCACAAGTGACGACGTCTAATTACTTGCAAATGCTCTGTGCCACGCCAACAAACAAATACAAGAAAGTTTTGAGGTGGGAGTATATTCAAATACCAGAGAATGTGTCGCTTTGCATGTAAACTCAACCGACTGCATTTTGGTCGGCATGTATAAAAAATTAATTGTGGTTGGGATGGTTTAGTCGAAAGTCTTCTAAGTGCTGGAGAACTAATTTTCTGAAACATTTCCTCATATTGGTCTGGTTTGAGTTTTCTGCTATATTTTACCCTGGCGGTATTCTCTACTTCTTGGTTGGTTTTTTCCCTACTGGACACACGAATTCATTAGAACATCAATGGTATTGTTTGGCTGCTTTAGAATGCCACATACAGGCAAAATGATTTAAACCCACATTTACTTTAATTAGATTCTCTGGTTTCTTGGAAGAACAAATAAGAAAAAACCGTTCTTGTTTTGGCATTTTGAACAGGGTGTAGCAAGAATCGATAGTTCTACAGAACCTTCCGCTGGTGTTAATGCAGTACTCACAACTCCATTGTCCCTTGATGGTGGATGGAGATTTGGGTTGGAAGGGCAGAAGCAGAAAAACTTTGTGAGCAGAGTTTTTAATCTATTCAAATGTATCAGACCAGGCTCTGATCTAACTAAGTTCCAGGTATTGTGTAGTTAGCTTATTGTGTATGAATAGTTCAATCACAGCCGGCAAATGTATTTTCTTTGA